>NW_026946387.1:214532-295969 GCF_033847375.1 Trichoderma aggressivum f. europaeum
GTTTGGTATGCCTTTTTTTTTTTTTTGTAATAGGTTTAATCGGTGCCCCCCCCCCCCCCCCCCCCCCTCGCACATATACATCCAACACTCCCTGTTGTCTTACCACGCCACGCGATCTGTGTGTTGGCCCAATACTGCTTTCTATCATATCTAGCATTTGCTTATGGATCTCTGCACCTATCCGACGAGAAAAAAAAAGACAAGGTTTCTTTCTGTCACTGCAGAATGCTGGAGGGTACCATACCAGTTTCTTCTTCTCGTCATTTCCTTTTGCTAATAATCCCACTTCACGCGTGCGAATTACACTTTACTTCATTCCATCAGCTTACGCCTGCATTTGCTCAACTACCACTCCTACGTTGGGCCATGGCGCCTCTGACTATTCAGTATTGAGAATCAAGAACTAACGTTTAAATATAGTACGGGTGGAGATCGATCTTATATCATCATCAGACAATGGCTCTTCGAGCAATTCCATTTCCCCAGAGCGAGAATCCCACTCGCCCCAAGATCTGGATGTCTCAGCCACCGCTGTTGAGCAGGTCCCATCTTCCCGAGCTGAACAGGAGCACAACTCCCCCAAACTCGAATCAAAATCACATAAATTCGTCAGTCCATTTAAAGACTGTGTATCAAGCTTTGGACAAGCGTCCCGGCGCTTCAGCCGTCCTACGGATGGTACCGTCAATTCATACATCAAATTCAACTGGCCGCAGCGTAGAACGCAGGGCGGCCGCTCGTCTTCGGTATCGGTTGTCGCTCGGCCTGGCAATGATGCTGATGATGACCAAGTAGAGGAGGTTATCAGGCCTTCAACCCAGTCATCACCGTCTCTGGTTGCTCCCAATCGCCACGCAAAACAAATATCGCAAGCTACTGCGATTTTGCTGAACTCTCAGAGGAGATTCGACCGCTCGCTGTCTTTCTCAGACAGTACATTACCGGCTGCAGGGTCGAGTCACTATGCCACGTCCCCTTCTGCTCATTCGTGGAGCTCCCACGGTTGGGCTACCCATTCATCGTCTCAAGGTCCTCGCATGTTACCGTCGCATTTTGGGCTGGTTTCGAAAATGGATAAGATAGATAGGCAGCTTTGGGCATTTTGTAGGTTGAAAACTCCCGATTTCCTCAAAGCATTTCACATCCCTTATTTCCCCCCACTATAATTCCTATACAAACTACACAATTAGTTTTAGTTTAGGTTCGCGCATCCTGACTTTCGGGAAACACAGATCTCAGGAACTGGTGTCCTGGCCGGAGCATTCTGGGCAAAACAAACTCATGGTTGCAGGACTTTGCCCCCATGGAGGGCAACAGCGGCGTGCTGTGCGCGATGCAGAGCCTCGCCGGCATATATGTCTACGACTATCAGCCTTTGGAAGAGATAAGTCGGCGCATTAACCATCGGTTTGCGCTGGCCGAGGATCGTCTGAGTCAACTACTTGCTAAAACTGATCCTACCGTTGATGAAACCAGCGAGCTGATCACCATTGCTTCCATCTTATCGATGCAAGATGTAAGTGGCTCTACCAAGTGTTTGCGCTTTCAATACCGTTGAGCGATGCTAACAAATTGGGTCTCATTCTTTTCAGATTGTCTATACTGAGCGCCGTCGCAAACGACCTTATGCTCCGCGTTGGTTGGAGGGCTTCAAGCAATGCGAGCATTTTCTCGAATCAATCGACGAAGGGTCGCGATTCTGGTCACCCTCCAACGTTCAGTCGTCCTCCCTTCGCATCTCCCAGTCAATCATTGTCGGCAGAGCCGTCGTCCTCTCGCAGATCATGACGCCGCTAAAGTCTCCATATACCTTCAATCCACAGAAAGAGTCCTCTCGCTTCGGCTGGCTCCTCTACGGCAACATGGAGGACATGTATGAGATTCACGGCGGATGCGGCTTCTCCAAGAAGCTGCTTCATTCCTTGAGCCAAATCTCATACCTCGCCGCGCGTCTTTATCAAGACCCTGAAAGTCCAGTCGCTCCGCTCACTGCCCGGTTTCTGCTCGGAGAGCTACTGCAAATGCGGCAATGGAGCAGCGCCGTCGATGCCGCGCCTTGGGAAGAAGCCAAAAAATTGCCGCAAACTATTCAGATGGTGCGCGCTGCCCCCGAAGGCTATGTGATCGAGAGCGCATGCCACATGACAGAAGTCACTGCAGAAGCCTGGAGAATTGCAGCCATGATTTATCTCCAGTGCCGTGCTCTCAGGTGAGCTAACCATTCACTTGACTAAGTACAAGTTGTTTTTTTTTAACAAATTTATAGGATGCATAGGAATCACCGAGAGGTAATGGCCAACTTGAACGATCTTGCCAAATGCATAAACATCATGCCAACTTCAGGCTACAACTTCACTGCCCAAGCGCCTCTGTTTCCAGTCTTCCTTCTCGGGATGCTTGCTACAGATCCCGAGCACGTTTTAGTTGCGCAGACTTGGTTTGAAAAAGTCACCAGCACGCCAGTGAGAAGTGTAAGACGGGACTTCCTTTTCCAACCCACTCTACTTGTTTTCGAAGCGCTAACTCGGTTTTGCCTCGTATAGAGTGTTCCTCCACTTTACGAGACATTGAAACGGATCTGGACGTGGATTGACGCTGATCCCAACTTGAAGCTGCCAGTCAACAGAAAGCTCGACGAAGATGTCGGCAAAAGGTTGCCATGGTGGGAGCATCTAGTCAAGCGCGTGCAAGACCAGGAGACCGAGATATTGTGCTTGACCTAAAGGGGTGAGGATATCAATTGGTCTCATCAAGTCTATCTAAGCCCATCTATATAGACTGGTATCTCCTCCAGTCTCCGACACGGCCAAATTTTTCGCATCGCCTTTCCCGCCAACCGCTCAGGTGTCCAATCTATGGGAGCAAACAATTAAAAGTACCCCGCGGTCTGAAGCATTATTAAGTCATCCCTGATACGGCGCTGTCCCCATCATCTCTTTGATCCTGCCCCCCCTTCATTTTGAGAAGGTATTGCCCTACGAGACAAGTTGTTAGCAAAGGCAGACCGAGAAAAGGGAAAATTGTCGAGGACTCACGGAACTCGGAGTTTGGTGCTTGCCAGACACATATCACACTCAGTCCCGCCTTATGGCACATGAGTCGAACGCTCTCCTCTCCATACTTGTGAGAGTCGAACCAGTCTAGCTCTTCACCCTGTTTGATTGTCCGTCCAAGTTTGTGGATCGTGACGTCCTTGTTGGCGCGGAAGAAGAATCGGTGCCGAGTTGTGGGCTCGTCCTCAAGCTGCGCCTTGAAGTCCCAATCTTCTTCCTGGAACCACTCCTCTCCAATTGCTTTGTTCACTTGCTCAAAGCCATTCATGAAGAACTGGTGGTATAGGTCGTCCCTGGAATGATAGGCCGCCCAGATCTTCTCCTTGTCGTTAGGCAGCAAGTGGGCATCCATTCCTACCAAGAGAAAGTCATTTGGCCGCAGCGCCTTGGCCCAGTACTTGAGGTGGCTCAAGGCTTCTGGCCAAGGGTCATTGCAAAGCACTGAGCCCAGCGAGAGAAACAGTCTCTGGCCCTCAATGCCTTGCACATAGGCCATCCCGTCTTGGAATGTTCCCCACAACCCTGCACAAGATACCTTTGCATCCGCTGCCGAATGCTTGTCGAGAAGGTAGCCCACGCTGTGCTCCAACGAGGCCTTGGAGATATCGAGAGCCAAGTAGGTGGCCTTCCGCTGCCCTTTCTCAAAAGCGGCCAACAGATGCTCCACCTTACGAGTGTCACTGAATCATTATGGAGCTTGTTAGGACATATGACCCCTTGAGGATTGATCCTGTTGAGACTTACCCGACTCCAAGATCAATCAAAGTCACACCAGGCTGAACTTGCCCAACGATGTCGCCGCCGTGAGCATCGAAGAGTGCAATCTCGTCGTGTGTCTGATAGAACTCAGGGGTGAAGATGATCTCGTTCCATATGGGCAGTCCCACATCGGTATACAGAAGCTCATCTGGGAGAGTTGGCTTTGCATTGGGGCCATAGACTGCCGTGAGGACTCTGGAGAGCCTCTCTCCGATATCCTCATGCATTCGGCTTCCGCCAATGTCCATGACATCGCCATGGCCAGGGATCTGATGCCGAAGAGCCATGATGCGTATATGATATATGGCGGGTAATCGATTATTCGAATTAAAAGCTGGTACCAGATAGCACTGTTTGCTGTTGCAGTCGAACTCTGCTCTGGTTCCAGGCCGTTATACTGGGATATCCTCGAGTTTTTATGTCGAGGATACGGCAGCGAAAACCAGTCTTTTAGTATGTCGGCCGCTGCTCTTACTCACTGCTGCAGCCTCAAGGTAAATGCGTGAATGGGAGAGGACAGGAGAGACCGGGGGTGGTATTCAGCAAGGAATGAAGAACAAAGCATGGGCCCAGCTCTACCTGCTGGGTAGAGATGTAGACTACGCATCTCCTATTTCGCCGGGAAACGCAGAGGACTGATAGAGCTCTGCGGTGATGGTCGAGCTTTGATTCCTCTTGTCGCACACACCCTACATCCCCCCACCAGCCTGTCAAGCCGCCGCGTGTGTGCATATGCGGTGCTTGGCCAGAAGGGCCGTAATAGGATAAGGTGCTGTCCAGGATGGGCCTGGCAGGATGACAGCCTCAACCCTACAAACAGTTGGTACATGGCATTCCACCATGCTGCTGTAGCCAGCCGGGAGGGCTTTAAACCTCCCAGGCCCGCCTGTTGGTGAGGCGAACTTAGGGTCCTGCCGGGGCATGGCCGGATGAGGTTCGACTTACATTAGCCCGCTTGTTTATGGAGTAGAGGGAGGGGTGCCACCGCGCGTAAATATGTGCCCCCCTGTCGAGACGAGCCACCGTTGAGGAATTGGGAGGGGGGCAAGTACTGTACTGTACCGCGCTCCGGAGCTGCATGAAGCGAGTCTTACGGGTACTTGTAGTAGTATGATGCCGCTGTCCTGCACCAAGATGGAGACTTGGTGTCAACCATTTACTTCGTCTGCTGCACCGTTGGTCCATCATCGACGACGAGAGAAGAGAAGAGAAGAGAAAGGAGGGTAGCGTTTGAACGGAGCCACGTCCGAGTCCACTGCATTGGCTTCCTCAGCTTGGACCAGACTCCCAGAATGCCCGTACTCCGCAAGCAGGCCAGCGCATACATGCAATCACAGTCGGTACTTGTGCTCTGTCATGTCTCGAGGCATTTCTGCAAATGCTGGAGGGCTTTGGAAATCCCATTGCTGCGCCACCACGTGTCTGTGTGATGCGAAGCCGTTGTGGTTGTCTGCGACTATACGTGTGTGAGCAAAGCACAAGTTGATGTGTGAAGCCTCGTCACCGCTGGGCATCAATCCCTAGATGGCCGAGCTGGTTCGTCGTCTCTTCAGGTAGACATTGGTATTCCAAGCGGAGATATCGAGATGTGGCTTGAGGGCGTCGTCCCCTTCGGCGCGGGCCGAGCGACAGCTAGTATTTAGTATGTTATTCTTTTTATACTCCAAACCGATGCGTTGCTCCATTGTGAATCACCTCCGTACATCATTTACGTTTCCATTGCTTTGCTGAGTCCCTACTCGTAATTGCATTGCTCATGCCTGTCGCGGTGGTGCTGAGAATGGGTACTGGACACATACCGTTGCGACTCGAAAGATAATGCAAAACATCCGCAGATGTCCAGTTGCTCAGACCCGCCTTGTACACATGAAGTACAGGTACGAGCCCGCAGCTCTAGTGGAGCGAAGAGAATATGCAAATCAGTCGCTCGCAAAGGCAGGGCAATGCAAATGGGTGGCGTGGGTCTCTCGAAAAGCTCGATTGGGCACTTTGTGCGAGTGGGATGAGGATGGCGAATATCTAAACGACAGCCAAGTCGATCTCGATTTCCATGGACCTGGCCAGGCATCAGATAAGACCGTTGCCTCACACCCATTAATTTCCAAGCGGCATGTATGCAGGCAATTGGAACGCAAGAGTTGCGCCTTGATACCGAACGAATACAGCAGCATGGATAACAGCAACCTCCAAGCGCCGATGGTACTCGTACTACCAACGTTGGCTGACAGGCCGGCCATCTATCTGTTGCATACGACCTGCTTAGTATCAGCACCAGTGGCTTCATCAGAGTAGCCGCCGATTGCTTACCCTTACAAGCGAATGAATAGGGCTTGATCCACCATATTGGTTTCGGCTCACCAGAACACCCCACGGCCCCTGCATCATCATACTGTAATCTTCTGCGGCGCCGTCCCCGATGATCCTTGTGATGAACGGGGAATTACTTCTTGCTAGTCGACTGTCGGAAAGTTCTTCAATACACACAAGCAGAGTTTCGTGCGAGTTGCGGGGCCGGTGCTCACGGCACTGCGACTGCCTCTTTGGTGTTAAATCCTCCGTTACGGTTGTAATCGGAGCTCTAGCGGAGACCATCTATGAAAAGATTGTATTGTCTGTTCGTGCTACGTCACACACGGCCGGCCGGGAGCATATACGAAGATGGGGGGACCTGCCGGGCGGAATACACCCGCGGTCCGAAGTGCGACGCGCGAAGCATGCGAAAGCGTGTTGTACAACATGTTTGCTTTCTATGCTAATATCCGTGGTACATCGATCACATCAGTACATGGTCTTGAGCCTCAAGCGCAGAGCAACGCGGTGCTGCGCTGCCGGCAGTTTATGTCTGTGGGGTTACATCCAGGAGGGGCTCCTTTTCGGACTGCATACGTACCTTATAGGTATAAAAGAAGCAGTATTGTTGTTGATGCCGACCAGGATGGACCATCCACGGCGTATAGGCGTTGTACAAACTTTTGATCGAGCAAGTTTCAACAGCGGCAAAAACTGGCTGGTGCTTTTGCAAGCGACTGACTCCCGTACCAAGAGCTACTCTCGTTTGGCAAAGGGAAATATTGCAGCTAGCGCTGAGCTGAGTGACAACGTTATCCCCCTTTTGATGGCAACTGTCAATAGCCCAAGTGACGAGTAGTAAAAGGTCGTTGTGGGGTCTCTGCTTGCATTGCCTGCATGAATATGACAGATGATATCCCGGTCTGATGTCGGTACCGATCCTGTGTCACGATATGCAGGAGCATCAACTCCAGAGTCTTGTTTACAAAGGAGCATCAATCCATGTCATTCGTGGACTGTACGTCCACAGGACAAGGCCGAGCTCCAATCAGGCATGCGCTGATCGATCTATTCGATGGGATGAACGGCCCGGCAGAAGTGTGGGACGTTGTTCTCCGTGCTCTGTGCCGGAATGTTCAGGGGCAACTAGACGGGAAAGTCGGAGTAGCAATACTTGACACGGAAAGCTTGGACATAAAATCTGACTGCATGTTATGTCCTACTCGCCAATACACTAGCAGCGTGTTAGTAGATGCAGCTAATGCATGGAAGTACGGAGCAGCATTCCGGTGGATGCTGCTCGAGGGGGGCTCGCAAGACGATCACGAGCAGAAGAGGCTTGGTGATCGAGATTGACCCCGTATCTGTGCTCAGCGGCTCGAGTTTAGCCGTCCGTGTATACAAATGTGTCCGAGAGTGGACTTTGCTCACGGGTAGTCACTTATGGAGTCTACAGAGCCATGGGGAAACCCCTGATCGGCTTGTTCCACGAAAGCACAATCTGGGCTTCCCCAGAGTAAGAACCGGGAACCGACATGCCGTAACTGTCTCAAGTCTGCCGCTTGGCCGTCAAGGAGGCTGCCAAGGCATCTACACTTTTGTTTGTCAACTACTGCACCTGCGTCTCGCCAAGCAGCTTTGTGTGCTTACTATCTATCAGCCTGTATACCGAATCGGTGGGAAGACGGAGAGGGTGTGGTGGCAGTCAATCTGACTGGATGCTTCAACTTTAGGGCTGTGTCTCATCGTCGAGAATGTGGTTGTCTGTGAAGATTGTGCATCGAGATGGGGCAGATTCTCACATGCCACGATCGCCGTCTGGTCGGCGATAAGAAGCTCCATTTGATCGAGTTGCCGTGGATGGATAGTTGAAGATGAAGACAAGAGCTAGAGCGAAGAAGGCATCGAGAAACTTGGCATAGATTCCATCACGTGCCCTGTATCGAGTACGGAACATGGCCGTGGATGTTGGAGGCAGGTGCCTGGCAGTGCTTGTACAGGAACTTTCCCTGCTTCTTTCTCCCAGTCTTCCAGCTCCTTCTACGGATCGACGTTTGTGCCTGGCTTTCTCAAGAACGGCAGGAAAGCGAACCGCGGCCCCACTGACACGCGACTGAGCGCCCGCTGGTAGGCAACAGGTACCAGGAAGAGCACAGAGCCCGGGGCATTCAGTACCTGTACGATCCATACCCAGAAGACTCGCCTGAAGAATCATGGTAAGTTGACCTCATGACTGTTTAGGCTATACCTCTGCAGTACTTCAGATTGTAACCAATGTCTGTACCTTACCTGTACCTACCTGGTAGGTACTACCTAGAGGTAGGGATGCAAAGGCAGGAGGCACCTGCCTACCTGTACCTAAGTACTAAGTACCTACCTGTATCTATCGATGGAAAAGGAATTCGTGACGTTCTTCCTCTCTCTTCCTCTCTCATCATGGAAATTCAGCTTCAGATCAACTACCACGTCCGTCTAACACCAGCACTCTGATCGGCAGCTAGTTCGACATGCTTCCCAGTTCTGGACGAGAAACAGATGCCCAGATCGGCTTCTTACGAGCAACAACCTGGTCGCTATTGACCCACGCCGGCTGCGTCGCGGCGCGCTCGTCAGCAAACTATGTATATCGAGGCGGGTTGACGAGGACACGTCAGATCCGCATGTGCATCTGACGGCCGAACACGGAATGAACAAGATCGCCAACCGCTCGTTGGTGCTGATGAGCAACGGCCGCTGTCTGCTTCCATCAAGTTCAATTTCCTGCAACTGTCCCACCTCGCACTTTCGGACCCCCTAGAAGTGTCCAACAGGTACTTACGACGTTTCCACGGGTCCTTATAAGTTGCTGGGATACGAAGAAAGGAATGCAGGCAGCAAATATTAGCACCAAGAATACTACGTGTACGAGCATTGTATTACGACTAGTAAGCTCCCTGGTATGCATCCATCCAGATGGGTACGGCAACTCATACAAGTCTGTGCGACATGTCGACAAAGGATACGTACACATCGTACGAGCCACAGTGGAGGCCGTTTTGCTTTCATCTTACCATCAACCGAGGATGTGGGACAAAAATTTGTGAAACTAGAGGGAGCTTCGCCTTCCATGGCCCGCTGAACTTGGGGGTTTCGCCTTCAGGGCCGCTTCTCTCATGTGTACAGTCATTCAAAAGAATCTTGATAAGCTTCGCAGATTCATTTGCGAACCAGGGAGGCCAATGATCCGAGAATGGTTGCAATCTTCTGTGCTCCATCACATATCACTCTTGCGAAGAGCAGATTATGCAGAGAGCCCTTTTCCCCATACAAGCGCGGAACACAAGTACACTCGGCTGTGGGCCTCTGACAATAGCAATGCTGCATCTATTGTCGGGAATAGCCAGCCAATGCATGCGCCAAGTACGAAACTCGAAGCACAGAGTAGTACAAGTGTCGCTTAGCAGGAACCAAGGCGTCGAGAACTGCCGTCATAAGTTGCGGAGTGTGAGTTACTCACTTATATCCCTGAATCTTTGGCCTTGTTAGCCCTCCTTCTCGAATTGGTGAAGGATAATCAAAGGGGACGGCGCAGTAGGCCTCCATTTGTTAGCGCCCGCCAACTGCTACGGCTCTTTCACCCAACCCTAGCCTGCCACCATTTTTTGCATGGTTTCTCTTCTCTTCTCTATGCTCCAAGCTCTAGTGTAAACAAACTGCGGGATGACCCGAGCAGCGGGGTTCCTGAAACGACGACAATTATTACCCCACGAGCGTTGCAAGACAAAACTGACTGGCATCAAGATGTTGCCATTATCTCTGCTTCAGCTCCCAATGGAGCTCGGATTTTGCCTGCCTTGGGTCACATAAAGCTTGGGTCCCTCGCTATAACGATGATCCTCCCTCCAGACTTGGCATTGTTCAAGCAAGACGACAGAAACTGGATAAAAGCCGTGCAACTTCGTCAGAGTTAGTCGTGCATCCTCAAGCTAGCGTCCCCGGTCGTGCCCACAACCGATGCCAGAGGGGGCATAAGACAGCAGATGCTACTGTATGGAGTGCTTTGAAGCGCCTGGATGTATGAAATGAAATGTGAGCAAATCCTTACATCCACCAATGGGTACCTCGTGAGATGGCATCTGCATATCTATCCATCACAAGGTATGGAGCACTCCGGACACCCACTTCCCGGGTTTTAAATTGTGTCTTTTCCTCTTTCACAACTGTGCAGCACAATCCTTTCTTTTAGAACTTTTGAGAAGCGACCAAGTCTCCCTAACCGAAGGCAGATGAGACTGGTCTCACAAGGCAGAAATGCTTCCATGGCTAGGATGCGCCCAGCGCCCTTGGGCGAGGAGTTGCGCCTGAGTGAGCCCCTCACTACCGCTTATCTGGCTTTCCGGATGAAGATTGCATTTGCGGGTTTCTAACAGAAAATTTATGTAATTGCTTTCATGGTAGGTTGTCCTGCTCCCGTTCTCAAGCCGTGTCCTTGAGGCCCTTATACCCTGCTTTCTGGGTCCTGGCTGTTTGGACCCCGGCTCCTGGCCTGGGGAATTCATTGTTCAAGTGGCCATCACACAAATAGCACCAATCCTGTCCTACGAAGAGGGGCCGAGGTCGCTGAGCCGCCCCATGCTGTCTCATTAAAGTGACATGTCATGCTTGGCTGTGGAATTTTCCTCGTCGTTGGTGGGTGATAGTCAACCTAGGCAGTCTTGAGAGCTAGCAGAGGCTCCCATTAACAACACTGCTGGCTCAAGCCATTCCATCCATTGGCTTATGACCCAGCTCACCGAAAGCCAAGATGAGGATGAAACTGGGCTACTGGTAATACATACACTTGCGAGTGTTTTTGCAGTGATTTCTTAGCACAAAGTTTTGTGGCCGGCATCGCTAATTCAAGCCTAGCAGATGATTAGGTATGCGGATGGAACCTGGGGTGGCAACGAACGCCCCCCTTCGAGAACTATCTGCTAAGAAGATCCTCTACGAGCAAGTACAGCTAGCCAATCTTGTTCAAATTTGTTTACTGAAAGGCGTGTACCCTGATGATATCCAACTGTCTGCCATTGGGGGCTGAGACTGTCATTTCTGTCAATACCGGCATGTTACGTGGCCAAGCAAGCTACATTGTTGGCCATCGATGCCGCAGATGAGAGAATAACTCAGGACGTGGATGCCATTTATCGCGACACACAACGCTATCTGTAAAGAGAAAACGACAAGGAAAAGCCCCGAGCATGTTTGACGCCATATCGTATATTTAAAGCACAATCTCGATCTGGTTTAGTCTTGCAGCTGAAAGATTAACACCCCATCCTATCTTGAGCAAAGTGGCATTTATGCAGCCTGCCTGTCATCATAGCTTGAGTACCTGCAAGCCGGGCATATTCCGACAGGCCGTACGGTTGTTGGTGCTTACTCCTTCGCAATTGTACACCAAACATTGGTTGGTATTAGGGCTTGCATCTCATACTGTACACCCCCAAAGTGCAGCAAGAGACTTATGCATCCATGTCTCTCAGACCAACTCACGACAGGCGAGTATAGCTTCAGTACTGTTGAGTACTTGCACCCCAGGCCTCTGTCCTTTTCAATCCATGACACATGCCGCCCCCCTGGGATCTGCGAGTCAGCCGCTGCTGCGGATATAAAGCAGGCTTTAACATCTTCGTTCATCATGCGTGAGAAAAACGTGGCTCAAGTGACAGCCAGGGCTCTGATGCCCGCGGACTATAATATGCGGAGGTGGGCAAACCACAGCACGTCATCACATTCCATTCTTCGTGAGCCTCCTGCATCCAAGCATTGACAGGTGGAGGAGCCGTACTGGCGCACTAATGGCGTTTGCATGAACCCCATCGCGGAGGAATCTATCAAAGTACACCATGTACCGTGGCATATGTACGGAGGACTATGTGCATCAAAGAGGGGGCGTCTACTTAAGCTGCAAGGGAGCAGCATGTCCCATCTTGCACCTCGCTTAACATACTGAGCTGCCAGCAGGAACAAAAGGGGGATATGCAACATCATTACTGGATGCTGCCCCTAACATCAGATGCATTTGACGGGTTGTACAATGCAACATTATCACATTCTTACAGCTTTCTTCTGTGCATCAGGCCCAACGGAGGAAGTTGTTGGTTCGCTGTCATGCATGGGTAAAGTCCATGGATCCATCCGTGAGAGGGGATTCGCCAGAACCAGATGATTGACAAATGGAATGGGATTCTCAAATTCTAGGATCTTCCGTGACGGCGATTCTACCTGCCCCTCGGCACTAATAAGAAGCTGAAACCGACGTGGTGCATGCATTCATTCCACTGAGCGCCTTGTCAAGCAGAGCCAGCACTTTTTTAACACGACATGCCCCCCTTCGGACGGCCCCCCTTACCGGGCGTGACGGAGAATAGACAGCCGCTTGGCTTCCTTGCAATTTGATTGATAATGGTGGCCTCGCTGTCACATTTCTTTTGTTTACCCAACGCAAAAGCTCTCCCTTGAGCTGTAATGCATGACCGAAAAGTGATAGAGTTTAACAAATTAAACCGACGGTGCCGAATCAAGAACAATGGCAAGGAGTCATGATGCTACCTATCATTATCATAAAAAGGGGGAAAGCGTGATTGTGACGTCTTGCATCTTGGGATCGGTGCCGCTGAAGAATTTTGGATGCAAGATATTACTTGGCACAGGGTTCGAATGAGTGGACGGGGGAACAGGTTCAGTTGTGCCATACTTGGCCACTGAGATCTGCTCTCGGGAAGTATGTCTGGAGGGCGAATTGGAGTGGTTCGAACGAATTGATTGGGCGCCCCTTTTATGAACTCACTGATTCGCTTGAGATGTTGAAGATCAGCGTGTACCGGGACGACGTGGTACACTTCTCTTCATACCTAGTACTGATATGGACAATTGATGAAGCAAGCTGGGGTTTTTGAATATTGCGGTGTTCTATGTGTACTCGATGCTAACACCTACAAGAGTTCTTACTGTAGATATGTGACTATATACGGAATGCGCCTTACTAGAAGACGACGCTGCGAGAAATCGTTGGACCGTTCGAAAACGCACACAAAGAAAGAAGGCTCGAGTTCTTTAGTTCTGATCTGATATATCTGTCTTCTACCACGACTATCTAAACTTGTTATATCTGTTGAAGATCTATCGCCAAAAAAAAAAAAATATCCTGCGTAGTCTTTCTTGTCTGGCTCTTCTGAAGGTTGTAAACTGAAAAGGGAAATCGAATAATAAAAAAAGGCAGTATGCAAAAATGAAGACTGAATTTATGAGCCGTTGAACCTCAGACACGCATCTGACTTGGGCCGGCATTGTGATTGCGCCGTATTTTCCACCTCCAAACGCCCCTCGTAAGTATCTTTTTCAGGTCTAGCCTAGTTATCCCAGAAGCCCGGGAACAGGTACTCGACCTTCTTCATGGCCTCAGGGTTCCTGCCAGCAGGCTTGGTCATGAACTTGACAGGGCCGGAAGACGCACCCTCCCAGTGCTTGGCCAGGACAAGATCACTGTGGTCCAGCTTGGAGAGTTGGTCCAGAACACCACCAACCAGTCGCTTGGCGTTCTGGCTGTTGGCCTGCATGTACTTGATAACCATCTCGACATTAACGTCTTCGTATGAGTGCCAGCAGTCGTAGTCGGTAGCCATGCAGATAACCTGGTAGGAAAGCTCAGCCTCGCGGGCAAGCTTGGCCTCGGGAAGAGCAGACATGTTGATGACAGAGCCACCCCATGAGCGGTACATGTGAGACTCAGCACGGGTAGAGAACTGGGGTCCCTCTGTGGTGAAAGAAAAGTTAGTAAAGTGGTCAGTTTAGGTCAGTTCTGGGTAAATGCATTGACGAACCCATGCAGATAAGAGTGCCCTTGTCATGGAGCACCACGCCATCGCCCTCCATATGCGCCGCACATGTCTTGACGATATCTGCCAGCTTCTTGTCGAATGGGTCCGCAAATCCAACGTGGCCTACGACACCACCCTCAAAGAAGGTGAAGGGCCTGATGCCCTTGGTGCGATCGATGACCTGGTCGGGGATCACAAAGTCCATGGGCTTAATCTCCTCCTGCAGGGAGCCCACGGCGGAGAAGGCAATGACGCATCGGACACCGAGGTGGCGGAGAGCAGCGATATTGGCTCGGTTGGGAACTTCATGAGGCGCAAACTGATGGTGCAGGCCGTGACGGGCGAGGAAGGCAATGTTGACGCCGTTGTGGGAGAGGATGGAGATGGGCGAGGCGGGAGGTCCCCAAGGGGTGATGGGGTTGACAACAGCAATGGGCTCGTAGCCATCGAGCTGGGCAAGCCCGGTGCCACCGATGACGCCAATGTGGACGGGCTCTACATGCTCGAGTTAGAGTCACATTGGAGATGGCAGCAGGGAGCTTTGCAACATACGATCGAAGCTAGTGGGGAGGTCGGCCATGGTGACTGCTGGCTGGTGATGGAAGATTAGCGAATGCGCCTGCAAATAAAATCTGAAAGTCGAGCATTGTACCTGCTGGGTATGGCTGTGCGTGTAAAAGGAAACAAAAAGAAAAGAAGAGGCTTTGGAGATTGGCAATGGTGATGTTCTTGGAAAGGCCGCAGGTTCTGGGGAACCGAAAAAAAGCTACCAAGCTGCACTTACCCCTCTATCGATAGTGATGGAGGGGCAGGATTTTCATAGGTAGTACTATAGGCGCTCGTTGCCAACGATAAGAGGTTCAGGCAAAGAGCACGCCATCATGGAATTAAGTTCCTAGGAGCTTAGTGCGCTTATGTGATATTTTGAGGTGAAGCAGCTCTGTACCTAGGTATTCTATGATAATACAGGGAAACTCAATGCATTCAGTTGGTGAGATTTGAGGATGCCGGCCGGAGTGCTGGGAGAGGTAGCTCTAATACCATCATGGTGGTACTCAAGTACATGGCAGCCGCCTGTATCATTGTACCTCAATGGGAAGGGGAAAAGATGTTGCCGATCTGGTTGACACGGAAACGCCTTCAGCCCGGACACAATCACCCAAAACAACTCTGCACTCTATTCGAACATTGACCGATACATTCATTTTGAGGAACGACAAGACAAGAGGCAAAATACACTGTAAAGCTACCTCGTCACTTATTCCCGATATAGCGGGGTTATGTGCTTACCAAGCCGGCAACTTTTTTTTTTTTGCGGGCCATTTCATTGCTTCATAAACTGCAGGGCAAAATCATATTAGAGATATCCAAGGTTGCTCACGCGCGCATCATCAATTTCACTTGCCTTGAGACTCTAACATCAGCCGCAGAGATGAGGATGGCGGAGACGGTTGACATCAACGATACTACCATTCTTGGCCAAGATGTAGTATCGACGCGGCCGAGCGAGAATGGTGGCGACAACTCGGGCGAGACCATCGAAGAGCGATGCTTCTCAGCCGCTCTCATCTGCCTGGAGGGCCATTTCACACAGTCTCCTCCCATGGGCCCTCAAACCACGGCCAGGGTGAACTCGATGATCTCCAAGACGCTGGAAAAGACTCACACGCTGAGGAAAGCCAGGTAGGATCCCTTGCCTAGTCTACGTCAAGATACCATGCCGCTAACCTGCATTGACGGCATCAAACAGAGAGGCCTTGGCACGGAATGTAGCAATCTGGATATGGCTTACCAGGATCTTTGCTGCTGCCATTCCCAGCTTGACATCGAGATCAGTGGGGCCTCTATCAGCGTTGAATGATCCTGACAAGGGAGTCAGCCCTCAAGAAAGCACAGCCTTGATCGTCCTCAACCATGTTTCTGTTAAGGAAGACCTGGGAACCCTCATCAAGCTGATGCACATTGCGCGCAACCTCCTTGTTAATGCTGAGCCCGAGGTTCCTCAGGATATCTGCGCGGCAGTGCATTTTGACCAGATGGTCTATCAGACGATTATCCTCTGTGTCAACGTAACGAGCAAGGGCTACGATGGGGAGATATTGGACGAGGCCCAGAGACTAAAGCTCACAGACATTACTGAATTATGTATGTCCAGCTGACTTCTCCCGCGTGGAGAGATGAAGACATGCTAATCCCTTCTCTCAGATAAAAAACTGCTTGTGACTTCGCTGCAGCAAGTTCACAACTGGACTGCCAAGCATGATCGCAACAAGATGTCCTTCTGGTTTGATGTCTTGTTTGACGATGACGGCGCGCTGTCAGGACCTGAAGAGATTATGACAGACGGCTCGGGATTCCGCCCAGATGCGGCCAAGCATCAAGTTCAGCACTGGCTGGATCGGAATTCGAAAATGTGCGACACAGCGAGGAAGTTGCTTAGACACTACGCCGAAAACCATGCAGACAAACCCCCAGGAAACTTGGCCCCCATACGGCCATTGGCCTGGAACTGGCTTCCGGATACCCTTGATCCCACTTCCATCATCCTGGATGATGACGCTGAGAAGGTCAACCCGGTATGGAAGCCGGATGAGCCGGACAAGTACCAACAGGACCGGTTGTACGCTCGTGTGTCCCGTGAGATTGACACATGGTGGCTCCGGGCGCGGGATCCGAATTATGAGGACTGGGTGGTTGGCATGCCATCCGTGGAGTTTGCGCAGTCACGTACAGAGCATTGCCGCAACAACTTGGTTCATCGATATGCTCATTCTTACCGAGCGGACCACTCGCCGCCTCCAGAGGGTGCCGAGGAAGACCTCTCTGATCATGAGCACTGCCACGAGTGCCATGAGTGCTATCTTCGTCACAACCATCACCATGAAGATGATCATGAATGCCATCACCACCACCATGATCACGAACATGACCATGAGCATGAGCACGAGCATGACCATGACCATGACCATGTGCATGACCACGACCACGACCACGACCACCATCACCACGAACATGCAGCATCTGGCAATGAGATTGAGGAGTGCGACCACCACCACCATCATCATCATGATAATGAAGACGACCACCACCATCATCACTGCCACCACCACCACCATCATCATCACCATGATCACGACTATCCCCACGATTACATGGACGACATGATGGATGATGAGGAGGTCGATGATGACGAATCGTATGGAGATGGTCCATTGACTGGTCTTTTGACAGAGGTGCCTAATATTCTCGATCCAAAGCAGATTGAGGCATTGCACATGATTGTGAAGTCGTGCATTCTCGACCACGCGGGATCCGGGTTGACACGGGCGGGAGAAAATTTGCAGAAGACTCGATGCAGAATGTTCCTTGCACTGGATTGTGGAAAGAGTCTACTCCGTGAACTGCTCGTCTTCATTGCTGTGTGGGATAAGGACGAGCAAAGCCTCATTTTCCAAGTCACAACCCAGATCGTCGAGGCTATTCACCACAGCGCCCTGGTGCCCTATGCGTGGAACTCCCTAAGAATCCCCAAGGACATCATCTCCCCTGCGCAAACGGTCCTCTTGCGCCTTGTCAACCATATGCTTCGGGCGCGGGCTGCCAGTTCTACTACACAGGATTCCAAGGACCAGACCAGGGATCTCAAGTTGGTGCACTTCTTCTTTAGTTTCTTTCGGAGTCGCATCGTCCCCGAATGCGCGGCTCTCATGCATTTGCAAGCTCAGATTCGCGAGGAGAATCGTGATCCAGCCGAGTTCCCGGTCGATAGCTGGGACATGGAACGAGCTAAGGATGGGCTGTCCCAGTATCTGGAATTTCTCACGACGGTGGCCGAGATGGTGGACATGAGGCCCCATCTCATCGAGTGGCAGGCTATTTATGATCTTATCACGATCCTCAGCAGCCTAGAAGCCGCAGTGCCGAAGAAACCACTCGTCGAAGTACCCAAACGCGCTCCAGCAGTAGAGACCACCTCTAATGCCGGCAATAATGCCAGCAACGACCCGATGGTGGAGCGGCCATACGCAACTGGAGACGAGGGCGCATCTCCATCACCCCCACCGCCCCCTCTGCAAGAGCCGGCTCACAAGTTCCCATGGTCCGGCATAAAGGGACAGATATTCACCATCATTGCTACGCTACTGCAGCCACCGCCTGGACAAAGCACTCCCGGCAATGCTCAAGTGCAGATGCAAATGATGAAGTACAACGGTATCGTGCCCCTGCTCAACTGCTGCGCATACGACGACCACAATCCATTCGCTAAGGAGCGAGTAACCATTTGCTTGAAATGGCTGTTGGACGGCTGTGAGGCTGCCAACAACTTCTTCCGCGAGCTGGTCAACTTGGCACCGCAGCCGAATCTGAGGCCACCGCCCGGAGGCACCACGGTGTCGACGATCAAGCTGGATGGAGTGCAGGGAGAGGTCAAGGTGCAAGTGCGGTCAAACACGGCGCCGCCATTGGCAGACCGCGGTGCTAGCAGCACTGATGAGCTGCTTGAGAAGGCGGCCGAGCTTAACCTGGGGCTGAATCAGAGTAAAAGCGGTGGTCGAAGCAACATTGAGGAAGACTTTATGGCATAGTCGACACTGATATATGCTACAATCGAAATCAAGACATTAACGAAGTCGGATTATTCATGGAAGCATTCTGGCGTTTTTTTTTTTTTAATCATAGCGGTGGATCAAGTATATCTTATGTACAGTATCATTGAGGACAAATTGAATAGAAATTCCTTGCAGTGTAAATATAGCACGGTGAATGGGAAGCGTAGTTTTTGTCTAGGTATTCTCTTCCAATTTTGCCTTGTTATACAGGATAGGCTATACATATATACATATGTATTGTGGTATGTAAACAACGCCGTATGAAATAGCTAATTCTAATGACAACCAAAAACATAATCAACGTAGATGAAGTCGTTAAGACAGACGTACATGCAGATAACCAAGGTCCCAAGGTGCGTAGATGGATGTTAGTTGGAATACAGGGTCAAGCAATTTGGAAGGTAGAGTAGAGTAGGAGTTTGCGGCCTTCTTTTTGGTTGTCTTCCTCTTTCTTTTCGAACCAGCCCCTTTTCCGCCGTTGTCAGTGTGCGCCGTGCAAGATATAAGCCATGGAAATTGAATGAGTCCCCCATTACGAATCTGATTTCATTTTGTTTTAGGGGGAGCGTTCCCGCCCTTTTGTCGTTCCTGTTCGTGATATTCTTGGATTCCTTTGTTATTTTTTTTCCTTGTCTTTTCTTTTCTTCAGATTAATTCACGATCCCTTCGTATCTTCGTTCTTGCTTCAATTTGATCCGTTGGTTGCGAGCTTGCCCTCCGTCTTCTCGACATAAGCCACCAGATCCGCAATGGTGCAGACCTTGAGGCCCCATTTCCGGGCAAAGTCGATGCAGGCCTCGCCGCGCAACATGCCGGGCTCATTGCGAACCGCCTGGCCGGGAACCTCCTCTCCGTCGTCGACAATCTCGCAGATGACACCCGCCTCGGCCTTGCCAGCAAGGCGGCAGAACTCGGTGGCAGCCTCGGTATGGCCGTTGCGGGCGCGGATGCCGCCGAGGGCAGCGCGCAAGGGCAGGACGTGGCCGGGACGACGCAGGCTGGCGGCGGTCGATGCGGGATCGGCCAGGACGCGGCACACGAGGGCGCGGTCGTGGGCGCTGATGCCGGTGGTGACGGAGGGGTCGGCGGCGTCGACGGAGATTGTGTAGGCGGTGCCGCGCGGGTCCTGGCTGTGCTGGACCATGGGCGGCAGGGCGAGGGCGTCGGCGCGGGCGTGGGTGATGGGGGCGCAGATGAGGCCGGAGGAGTGGCGGACCATCCAGGCCATCTGCTCGGTGGTGACGGAGTCGGCGGCGATGATGAGGTCGGCCTCGTTTTCGCGGGAGGGATCGTCGAGCACGACGAGGAACTCGCCTCTACCTGCGGGGTGAGTTAGTCAATTGGCCAAAACCGAGAGTGAGAGGGAGACCAGTGTCAAGAAGAGGGAGAAAGCTGCAAGGGCGAGAGGACATACGGAAGGCCTCGATGGAGTCGGGGATGGAGTCGAATTGACTCTGATCTATGGTGGAGGAAGGCATGTCGCTGATTTTGGGTATTATCGCACTGTTCTCAATGAGGCAGTTTTTGTACAATTCGAATTGATCGCTTATCCGAGAAGAGAGAGAGTGAGAGTGAGAAAATGTCGAAAAGTCAAAAATGGTTGAATGGTTGGAATATGGCGATGCGAAAGACTTGGGGGAGAGTCAAGTCAAGTCACCGGGTGACTTTTTGTTCGATGGACTTCCACGGGCCTAGGGTCGCTTTTGGGCGGGCCAGAATTCCGAGTGCCCTGCGATTTTTGGACTGGATCTCGGGCCGGCACTTGCGGCGCCGAGCTGAGAGACTTGCGAGAGAAAGTTGGAGGGGCTGGTTTTTGGCGTTGGGGGGGGGGATTTTGAAGCGACCCGAGTTTGTTGCGGCAAAGCCGAGAGCTGGGGAGGGATGGAGGATGGAGGGGCTGAAAATGCCGAAGCGTGTGTGTTCTGTTCTGTCAAGGGCGTGGCACGGAGATGGTTCGCGAAGTTTGTGGGTGAAAGAGTATCCGAGGCTCGACGTCGCTTTTTTGTTTTTTTTGCTTCTGTTTCTTGGTTGTGTGCTTCTTCTCGATTTTGGATTCAGGTTTCGTTTTATGATCAGGGTATCATGAGATGAGAAAGAACAAGTCCAAAGGGACCAATGCCGTACACAACAGTAGAGAGAGTTGTAACTAGAGACAGCAGAACATCACATGGGAAACGAATTGCACTCTTCCATCTGGATGGGCGCTGCAGCCAGAATATAAACAAAAACGCCCAGGTTATTCGTTATAACTCAAAAGGCCGCGACCTCGGTGCGCCGGTTCCGCTAACGTTGTGCCGGTCTTATGATGATGGCATCAGGACTAATCCAGATGCGTGCTTGTCAGCTTTTTCCCGCTCGTGCTGTAAGTGCAGAGTAATGATGTGTAAGCCGAGGCGTGGAGAGCGCTAGGGCGGGTTTGCGGTGTTTTAGCAGCAAAAAGGCACGGATTGTGTACCTAGAATTCACATGTCGGAATTTGATTACAAAGAACTTGAAGCCAAGACGGTCATGTTAATTGCTGGCCAGCTGCAGAGAGAAATACAACTTGGGTAGTTGTGAATTGATTGATATTGGCAATTTGATGACGGAATTCTCGTCAAAATAGAGAGATGATATTCAAGTCCAGTCCCAACTGTTACTACACCAAGGCACATCTACCTAGTACTCATAGAAACTCCCCCAAAACAACAAAAGAGCAATGCCTCCAACTCATCCATCGAATCATGTTCCCCCAATACAAAAGGCTATCCGTTCATACAGTATTACCGCAACAACATCCGTAGCAACAGCCAGCAGTAGCCAACCGCGCGGGTATCATGCCCGATTTTCCTCGCCGCGGCCAGCCCCCACAAAGTCCCGCGGCACGCCGGCGACCTGCCCCTCCACTGGAAGATTTGCAGAATTGGGGGAAATTCGGAGTTGGTCTCTTTTTGTTTGTCAGCCGGGGACCCTTTGTGCATGGGCATGCATTCCCGTCCGTTGAAGCGTTGACATCACACACCTCCGTATCCTCCGAGCCTCCGAGCCCCCCCGCGTGTTTCTTCCTCCATCCCTCGTTCTCTGGTGTCTCTCGTCCGCTTCCGCTCAGATGGCCGCGCCGACCCGCGCTGTGGCCGTGGCAAGCGGCCTGTCCCGGCTGGTGTCTCGTTCTCGTCCACGGCTGCCGCCAATGGCCTCTATCTCTGTTCCTACTACAGCAACGACGGCGGCATCGTCGCGATGGCACTCGGGCTTCTCGTCCGTCAACCCCAACGAGGTCTCGCACTTCAACGCCCTCGCCGCCGAGTGGTGGGAGCCGCACGGGTCATCCCGCCTGCTACACCTCATGAACCCGCTGCGCCACGACTTCATCCGCGCCTGTCGCGAGTCCTCCGACGACCCCAATTCCGTCACGTACCTCGACATTGGCTGCGGCGGCGGCATCTTTGCTGAGAGCGCCGCCCGCCTAGCTTCCACCAAGCACGTCACCGCCATCGATCCCACGCCGTCCGTCCTCAACGTCGCAAAAGCACATGCCCGCAAAGACCCTTCGCTAGCGGGCAAGCTGTCGTATCGCCAGTCTTCGGTCGAGCAGCTCGAGGTGCCCGCCGAGGGCCAGGGCTACGACATCGTGACGCTCTTCGAAGTCATTGAGCACATTGACGATCCGGGGGCGTTTCTGGAGCGCGTGCGCCCGCTCGTCAAGCCTGGCGGGTGGCTCGTCATGAGCACCATTGCGCGGACGTGGGTCAGCTGGTTGACGACGAACCTCATTGCCGAGGACATATTGCGCATTGTGCCGCCGGGAACGCACGATTGGAATAAATACATTAATGAGAGCGAGTTGAGGGGATATCTTGCCGGCAAGGGCTGGGACAGCGCAAAAGTAATGGGCGTTGTCTATGTCCCCGGGTTTGGGTGGAGGGAGGTCAAGGGCAGCGAAAAGGTGGGCAACTATTTCTTTGCTGTGCGCAAGGCGTAGAGGGGAAGAAAAAGCAAAAAGTGGTGAGAGAGTTGCCACGGGTGAAGCATCACGGGCTACCTGCTTGTAAAAATAAACACGCGTGTATCAATACCTATGGCTTTGGGAGATTTGATACCCCTTTGATGTCTTACGAAGATCACGATGGGACACGGACGGCGCAAACGCCACTGTACGATAGTCGATAGAAAGGGGAATAACCTCATTACACTAGAGGAAGGATCGGAAAAGGGTGAGAAGCTTTCTCGGTCATGTAGCTTCAAATTATTTATTTCTTGCTGGGTATCACTTTGCACAACCTGCATTCCTACCAACTGGAGCACCATAAATCAATCTCATTTGATGGCCACCACTTGTTCCTTCATCTCGCTTCCCTCTTGAGTCCTCTTGTACCGCCTCCTCTCGTTTGGTGCTCTGCCTCAAAAACAAGCGACTCGTTTGCATCGTCTTCGTCTTCATCTTCGTCATCTATATCGCGCCGGTTTTGCTCTGCTTGCTTCCAGCGTTGGATTCTTCGCTTCATTGCCTCGTCCAAGTAAAACTCATGATCAAACCGGGCTCGAGAGAACATCTTCCGTTAATGTTAGCGTAGTGTCAAAGGGAGAGTGCAATAGGCAGTGTGTGCAAGGCTCACCTGAGAACAGCCCGTCTGGGGGCATTGGTGCTCGCCCCGGGGCGTCAGGTAATCCAAAATGGCAGACTTTTCAAAAGTATGCGGGCACTTGCGGCTTCTGTATGGCTCCGTCATTGGAAGGAGAGTCAAGGGGCAGTTTATGCTAATCGTTTCCCGCTGGACAGCTATGTCGTCGTCGTCATCATCTCGGGTGCTATTCTGCCCATCACGATTCGGGGTTGCCATGTCCGGCTCGCCATTGGACAGGAACCATCGTGAGGCATCTGGCAGAGGAGGGCCATCTTCGCCTGCTGCAGCTTCATGCCACAGCTTCTTGAAGCCAGCATAGTCATTATTCAGAGCGTACCGCCGGTGGACGTCAAGGCTTGTGTATTCGGCCCTCTTCTTGGCGCGGAGCTCACGAAACGTATCGACGATGCTCGTCACGGGCCCCTCTTCGTCTTCATCTTGCCTCTCAGCATCCTCTTCTTCGTCGCTGGTAGCTCCGGCGGCCTGTCGTCGTCGGCTTTGGGCAGCAGCCGCCCCTCTCGTCTGAGCTATTGTGTTGGTTGTGGCGGTCGTGCTGAGCTCCTCCAAGACAATAGCCTCGTCCTCTAGCTCGGCTCTTCGGTCAATGGTATCTCTGAGCGCACGCTCGGAGTCTCGCGTCAGCCTCTCCACCTCCTTTTCGAATTCGGGAATCTCCTCTTCCAGGCGCTCCTCTTCGGCCGTCTTGGCCGTGCCCTTCTCCTCACGACGCTCACGGACTGCAGCCAGTCGATCCTGGCCTCTGCGTAGGCGCTCGTTCAGATCGCTTACGCTAAGGCCAAGGTTGCGGATGGAGTCCTTCAGCTGGCTCTCATAAGGCGCAGCGCCGCGGTTGTTCGAAAGCTCGATCAATTCTTGCCGGGCGGTATCGGATAGAGGGAAAGATAGTGGCTCGTAGTCGGGGAGGGCTGTGACAGTGGTGGAGGTGCTGGTCGATGAGGCAGCAGCACGGCCGCCGCGATTGAAAAGACGGCGCGACATGGTGCTAACTTGACAATATCTCAGATGTCGGCTATCATGAGAGCATCTTTGTGAGAATTGGCTGGCAGGACTCCTGCTTGCAGATCTATCCAATGGTGGGGGTTTGAAGACGCGATTAACAGACGCGATCCGCAGTGAGTGCATCTACTTTCTTACCTAAGCCATTTGGCCGCCTAGCACTCAATGGTGCTCCTGCTTCCGCAACTTTTACGAAGATCATTTTTTGTTAGAAGATTCATATCAGGATGCTAAGAGCTTTTGCGCCCGATTTCTATGAATACTCATGACAATGAAAACTTCAATTTCGTCCAGAGGCAAGCGTGGAGATGCTACGACCAAAAAGCTGAACAGTCTCCTACGAGCACCTACGAGTATGCAGAACAGCCAGGGTTCGGCAGCTTCTCCATGGCTGGCACAACACCGCCGGCCACACACTCTCTATTCATTCCATGCTTAAGCAGTCGCCTTTGACTTACCGCTTCGTGAACATTCATCTTGACTGACTCCATCTCTATTAAGCAATCATTAGCTCTGCGATTCGCAAACGATGCCTAGCTAGGACTCGGCGCATCCTGATCCCGATCCCCTTGCTAGGTTACTTGGGGCAGCGGCATCAATTCCGTTATACGATGTTGCATGGAGTATCGCTAAGACAGGTGGGCTTGGACAAGGCATGCAGTAGCAGGTCATCGTGATGAATGTGCAGCTGAGCACAAGATGCTGCGGGCGTGGGAACGCCTGACTACTTTGGCAGCCCAGCCTCACAGGCATCGGCCTTGTGCATTTGTCTGTCCGCCACGGCGCCAACTCGAGACTCTCTTGCCAGTCAGACCCCTGCAAGCCGAACACAAGACACAGGAGAACGGAGCAGCAATTTGGACTTGCGGTATCTTGAGCCTGTCTTGACCAGGTACGTGGATCCCGGTGCTACAACTGTATTTCCAAGCCCACTCATTGAGGCCTGTTGCAGCCACCGCTGCAAGGAGCCTGCGGAATTCAATGAATCCTTCAGCCTCACCTGTCACTTCATGCGGAATGTCTCTCACCGGGTCTCCATACTCGCCGTAACTGTGCAGCTTGGCTTGAGGGTTACTGCATTTTTGGTCTCAGCTCTTGGTCTCCCTTGCTGGATGTTGGAGGCGATCAGCAAATGATTTGATATCCAATTACTACCAAGTACAAAGCAGCTACGAGCATCGTACTACTTCTGGATACCGATGGTCACAAGCTGATACCACATGTACGGTGAGCAACGGAATAGCCTGCTTCCCGAGCAACGGGTGTTCATGATCCATCGCAGCCGGACGACTCTCAACTGTGGACCAACATATGATTGTTGAAGCAAATCACAAGTATTGAACGCCGCATTCCTGCGCCCGCGTTGAAAACAGACGCATGTCGAGAGTCTAGAACTGAGACTTGCGGACGAAAGCCACAAGAAGCGTCATGGCCGCAGGGAACTTGCCGCCCTAAGGCGATCCACACCCATGGACAAACATCGTGTGGCATTGACCAGCATCAGAGGCTGGGATTTCAGATCGTTCTTTCATCAAAGGGCAGCCATTCGCCCGATCGCCATATTGACCCAGGCTACCGCCATCGGACCAATCAACTAGCTTCTCCCGGCCGTCTGCAGCCATCGGGAGCTCCACGAAGTTTGATGGCTTGAGCTTGGACGCTAACAAGATCAAGCGCGAGATGCCCAGCGCAGATGATAGTGCGCTAACATGGACTCCTCAAGCCGCTCTCGATGGTGGCCAAAGCCTCCCGCATCTACGATCTGAGATCGGTACTCTGTATCGATGATTTCCAGCTTTGTAGAGGCTGCCCCTGCACATATCTGCAGGCTCCCCAGCGCCCCCGGCTGTTAGCCTTTTGCCAACTCAGTTGCGCCATGACTGCGTCAGGATCAAACTTGGCCCCCCCCCCCCCTGGTCTGTCAAAGTTCAAAGCCCTACCCAGTAGCAGCAAGGAGCAAACTGGAGGGAGTGGTATCAAGCTTCGGATGGAGCCTCCCAATTATCCCGGGTGGCCGTCTTGTCTTGTGCTCTTTTCCCATTCCGCAAAATATCTTACCTCCTATCCACTCGGTGTACTCGTAAATCTATCCCTTAACTTAGAATGGTCCTTGGATGATGCTGCTATTTAGGAGCTCCTCCCCCGACTCTGTACAGTCGAGAATCTCTTCCACCCTCAGTAGCTTCCTCGATATCCAAAGCCTTGGACGTATTTCAGCAACTGGCACATCCTTGCGATTTCTCCTACGCCACTCAGTAGGCGTAAACGTCAACACCAAATGCAAGGGGCACCAATCATGGTGTCTTCAGGGTCTTCAGGATTGCCATTGCAGCTGAATCCTTGGGAAGACCAGGCCCTCAACGTACGTTCTCGCCTCTTGACCGGGGTGGTGGCAGTGTGACCAGCACCGATATTAACTCTTTATGCAACCAGTACGAGTTTCCAACCCAGCCTGCTACTCATGCAGGAAACGACAACACTGCTGTCCCGGCTTGGATACAGCTTCAAGACCCAATCATATATCCCGGAATCTACTCCGCTAGCGGCATTGATGTTATGGGTGTCCTGGTAAGAAAGCACTTCTCCTATACTGCTCCTTCGTACCGGGGTCAACAAACGTTTCTAACTGGCCTATAACTAGCTGCGCGTGATGTCTCGACCGAATCCTTGCATTGATATCGGGCCTCTCGACTGCTCTGTGTCGCTCACGTTATGCGATCTCAGCCAACCCAACGCGCCCATCGTCTACGCCTCCCCTGGTTTCTACGAACTGACTGGCTACTCTCCCCAAGAGACTGTGGGCAGAAACTGTCGGTTTCTGCAATATCCCCCTCGTGTGCAGCCGCCGGCCAGATCCGGTCCTTCAGACAGTCACGAGCCCGTTACAATGATGCGACATGCCATCCGGACCAACCAAGAAGTTCAGGTCCATGTACTCAACTATAAGAAGAACGGCACCGCCTTCACCAATGTCGTCACCATATTACCATTGTGGGCCGATAATACCGGGCATCACTATGCCGTCGGATTCCAAGCCGAGTTATAGAGACTTGGTATTCGCGTTGAGACGGCTCTCTGAGCTTTCTGCAGCAACACTTTCGCCGGGGTCCACATCCATTCTACTTTTTGTTTTTTTTTCTCCTTTTTTTAAAGTATTTAAGCACATTGGTATTCAGGCCAGCATATAGCAATGCTCTGGAGCGCTTGATATTCGATCACGAACAGTACAGTACAGGCCAAAACATACTAGGTATCTACCTATTGGTGCTGAAGAGCTACATGAGAAGCACCAGTTTGTTCACTTTACATGGTTTCACGCCGACGAGATAGACTTTTCGCGTTTATGGTAGTTTCACGGCGGGTTCGGGGCGTATACGTATACGATTATGACATGGTTTGCTTTTTTCGCGGGAGTTTAAGCCGGGCAGTATGATCTTGAAGGTGGCAAAAGAGACAAGCCTTATGAATAGTACACGTAGAGATTATCAGGAAATATTGGTCATGATACACGAAGATATTCCAAAATACATTTAATATCAGACACTCCGATAGTTATATAAACAATACCACGCCCAAAAGCACCAAAACACGCAGCATTTACTCTCATCTATGGAAACTCTCATAACCTCCGTGTGCATCATGTCAAACATCCAAAGGCATCTACTTCCTCAGGCGACTAGACCGGCGACGACCCTGGTCTTCCTCCACCACTTCCTTTTTAACAGGAGCAGGCTCCGATTTGCTCGCCGCCGGCGCTGCCTTGCCCCGTCTCTTCTTGGCAGGGGGGGCCGCATCATCAGCCTCTTCAGACTCTTCCTTGACTACCGCCGCCTGCTTTCGTGATCGTTTTGGTTTCTTCTCTTCGGCCACCTCGTCTTCATCATCTTCTTCTTCCTTTAGTTTGCTCTTCGCTGCCTTACCCTTTGCGGGCTTGCTCTTCCCTGATTCGCTCTTCACGGGCTCCGTCTTTGCGCTGGCAACAACGGCACCGGTTTTCTTCTGCACGCCTGGTGCGTAGCAGCTCGTCCGTCCGCCGACAGTGATGAAGGCGAGCTTTTCTCCGTTGGGGAGCTTAGTCGCTGCATCTTTGTCGCCCTTGCCCCATCGGTAGTTGAAGAGCCAGTGATCGGGAAACTCATCCGAGTCGCCCAGTTTGTCCACGGCCAGTTGGCAGACATAACGGATGGATTCGTGCAGCTTTGCGATTTCCTTTTCATCAAATGTATCGGAGTATTGCTCCGGGTGGAGTTTGGCTTGGTAGAGGGTCTCATCAGCGACCCAGTTGCCGATACCGCTGATCATGGCTTGGTCCAGCAGCAGGGCCTTGATGGGGACGTGCCGGGACTTCATCTTGCCGCGCAGATATTCCTCTGTGAAGATGTCCTTGTCGACAACGGGATCAGGTCCGTTCTCCACAAGGGGCGAATGCTTTCGAATGGATTCGCCAGGACAGTTGACAAGACGCACGCGTCCAAACCTCCGGGCATCGGTGAATGCGACTTCGACGGGCTCCTTGTCATCTGTGCTGAGGTGGAACTTCCAAAACTTGGGGGGCCATTGAGCAATGTCACTCTCCTTCATTTTCTTGTAGTAGTTTGTATAAGCCGTCTTCTCGCCATTTATGTGTACCCAGCCTGTATGCTAGACATGAGCGGTGTGAACTGAGGAGCATTGCCTGTATGGGTATGCTTACCCGTCATGCCAAAATGCATTACCAGATGCGGTGGCTTGTCTAACGTTATCCTTTCTCAAGCGTTAGCGAAAGTTCGCCAAGTAGTTATTGAGATAGTTTGATTCATCATACCAGAAATATTTTCCTTGAGAGCCGGCGGAGACAACCTGGCGCCGTTAGATATGACACGAAATCTCAAGATTTGTGACAGGTTGGTCATACCGTTCTGCCTTTCAGAGCTTCCTCAACCTCCTTTCCACTGGTTCCGACCTTGCCAAATACGCTGCTATCATCTATGGCCGCAGCATTGGCGATGGTCTTGCCCACCAGCCTCTTGCGGAGGTAGTGTACAATACGGGCAACTACAGCATGTTAATTATATAGTTCTTTGGGGCTCCAGAGAGAAGAATACGTTCCTTCAGCTATCTCAGGCATGTTTATGAGTGTCGCTTGCTAAGATCCAAATGAGATACGACAGAAGACGCTTGAAAATTACTTTTCACTCTGATTCATACAATTGGAGCAACACCTTGTGAAATCACGTCGTCAGCCACGCCTTTGTCACTGTCCTAACGCGAGGCGACGCGAAATCACGTGCGTGCTTACAGAAGCAAAAATTCTAGCCGGCCCACAACCCCACCTGTAAAAGCTATGAAAACATTTCTGCCGAAGCTTTTTTCTTTTTTTCTTTCCACCATCCGCCATGCGCAGAATTTTGCCATTGCAAAGCTCAATGTAAGTTTTGTGTGCTGCTTTTTCTTGTTGCCCTCAGTCCTCCTACCTGATGATACCCTAAATCCGCAAACTAGAGTCTTTGACCACTGGAGTGAAAACACCGTTTAGCACGTCAGTCTGAACCATTATCGGACAGCTGAAATATTTTTCTTGTTGCATTCAGCCAATTGAGCGCTTTTGCTAACTGTCTGGATAGAATATGAATGCCGAGTGGTATCGAGCTTGAATATCTTGCCGGCAATCTTGCGCCATCGACGTGTAATACTTGGTAGGTCGCAACTTTTTTTTTCTTCTGCTCGCGCAATATGATGATCAATTTACAACTATATACGCTGGAAATTACCGGCTGAGGTCTCCTTTGACGATATTCTTAGGCTATTACTGATTTGCCCCTTCAATGCTCTTTTCTTGTTGACTACAATCATGGTGGCATTAGCTGACTCGGATGAATAGATTCACTTGACAAGGTATGCCGTCTTGATACTGCATCTCCTCCATCATTCCGATGTTAGATGATGAAACGGCACTGGGCTCCGATTTTTATAATGAGCAAGACACGCCATTTTGCGGCAGGCCTAGAAAACCTCGCCCACTGATTCTATCTCATGGATGTTTCATGTTGGATCAACCGATGCTGGATATCAAAGCTAATTCCTTGGTATCAGTGGTCTAGTGACGTGTGCCCTGTATGCATTCAATCGCACTACAGTACATTTCATATTCATCAAGGTAAGTTTTACTCATTTTCTGCCTCATCCTAGCCCAGCATCATGTGATGATTTTAGATGACGAGTCCTATTCGGGTTTCCGATGAGGATAACAACCTTACCTACCATTCATGCATTCCCTGATTTATGATCCAACATTTATCCTTGTTCTGCTGAAGCTTGTATGTAAACTTTGGCTAACATCTGAAAGTGATATTGTTAGTTACCCACATACTCTTTTTGCAACCCAGCTTTCTCGTGATGAGCTCGAATAAACAATGACAAGCATATGTCTGAGCTTCACGCGACGAAGACAAAATGTTCGCAACTGATCTGAAATCATTCACATCACGCTGTAGATTTGCAAGACATTGGGCTGTTGGCTAACTGGCTCGAAAGATGACTTGCCCCAATCCGTGGCGTACTCTTCTTGCATGTGACTCCATTGGTAAGAAACCCCTTTTTTGTTTACTCTCCTTTTGCATTTACATGATGTACAAATATCACGACGGTCAACTTAGCCATATGCTCTGATGATAACGCCTGTGACAAGGCACCTTTAACCCTGACAATTCACACATTTTCTTCGTCTTTTTATTGCCGCATGCCTTTAAGCATCGTGCTAACAGATGATTTTCAGGTCCCGCAGTTCTCTCAACCTCGTATTGATGTGAATTTTCGACACCAAGTGGTGCTGGCCAATATCGAGTCTCTACCAAGTGGTAGTTGTAACTGGTATCTTAGTCCATGCAGCATGGACTGCCGTAAACGTCATGTCGCCGTTGGATCATTGTACAGTTGGCCCCGGACCGTAATGATGAGGTCTTTGACTGGCTTAGTACAAAGAGAATACCGCTCTCTGCAGCTCATCAATATCATATCTAATATACAAGTCTATCTTGCACTACGCCAAGTTCTCACTTTACCTGTGATATACTCTACTTTTGTGATGTTCATAGATGCGAATCTACCCAGTATGCTTAGTAGCCCTTGGTGAGATTGAAATTTTATCTCTGGTTAGTCTGTCCGGGAGAAGATTTTCCTCCTATCAAGTATGTAGCGCGGCGTGTATCCGAAGCCATCGATAAGCCCGCTAAAATGGGAAGGTTTGAAAGCGTGAAGGAGATAGGTAGTATATGCGGAGAATGACGAATAGGATGGAAAGATAGGGCATCAGAGTGTTGAAAGGGCCCTCGATGCTACAAGATATGGGCAACAGATGAAATGACAGCCTGCCAAAAAAGGCTCGTCGTCAAAGATGTGGAGACTGCAGCCATGATGGTGCGAATACTCGTATCGTACTTTCAAGTTGACGGCGGCGTACAAATATATGGAGACAAAAAAGCAATAGTTGGTTCTCGTCAGCGCCTAAACATTTGGAGCAAAGCATTCTGAATGTCCATGATAGGCCGGTGAGGGCGCATATGGCCTTCGATTTACGCATCCAACTTGTCTTGTGTAACACGGATCTAAACCAGCGCCATGGTTTTGGATTCCGGAGGGAGAAGCGTGGTGGCGTGGAACATGTGTTGGCCACATGCCCAATGACACGATGTTGCGTCCCTACGGCAGCACAAAGAGCCTCAAGAGGAGAATCCCCGCCAGTGTCTCTTGGCAGGTCTTCCCAAGACGCGAGAAGGCGCGAGAAGGTGGAGGGGAGAGGCTTAATTCTTGTACGTTTGCCGATTAAGCCGACTGGAGACTAAGTAAGAACATTCGATGTGACCTTGGCTCGGCAGGATCAGAGCCCTCGACACCTGTCAAATGCTGGGTCGAAAAATAGATGAAGAGGAAGACGCTACTCTGGACGCCAAGGGTATGTTTAGCGCCGGCAGCGCGCCAGGATATTGCACGGGGGTGGGCAGAGTTGTCGAGGGCGTTTTCGTGTGAAGGGGCTTCAGTGTTTGGTGATGGGAGGTCAGCTTATGCAGTTTTATCGTGTACGCAAGTAACAACATCTTAGCAGCTTGTTCAAATCGTCTTGCTGGATTTTGGGTATCAACACGACAAGATGCCTGCCTGTCTTTGCTCGGTAAAAGCATGAAGATGCCCCCCCTGTTCATTGAATCCTACTTTAGCTCTGGACCGTTACCCCTGCTCAGCAAAGGGTCTTAAGCGCTGCCTCTGGGTGGGAGTGACCTTAGCATCTTCTCTTTGGCGTACAACATGTACGAGTACATACTCGTACTATCCATCAAACTACTCCCACAGAAACCTTGGTAAAGGCGCTCAATCCTTCTCGCCAGCCCCCCCTGGACTACGAGTATGTCGTGTCTTCCTTTTCCTCACCTCATAGGCCGATTCCGGTTCCACGACGGCATATGTCTCAGAGAGCCAGGCAGACTGCGGCATTGCGCCTCGACGATAATTGGATCGTCACGTTCGGAATAACGCAGGCTGAATGGCTAGTGGCCAGTGAGGAAGAGCTGAGTGACAGGCATTCGAGGAGGAGGATTCAACTCCTTGCAGCTATTGGTGGGTGTGCTGGCTAGACTTTGTGCAGTCCCAGGGGGGTGACTTTTTTCCGTCTGTAAGAGTTGAAGGAATCCCATTGAAACCAGGCTTATGCTGTTTTGAGGTGGTATTAATGTGGCATCGCTCAAGGCATTAACATGAGCCACACGTGAAATAAGACCCGCGGAAGGCTGTCTTTTCATGTCTGGTTTTCGTCTCCCCACGCTACTGTATATTACATATCTGCGCTGGCGCTTCCCGTCCGCCGTTGCATTCACCACTTTGATCTGCGACGAGAGCTGCGTGATATGGTGTTTCCTTGACCTGTCGTTGGGAGAAACTGGCATCTTGTTAGCCTTGTTGCCGCCACCGATCTCTCCATCAGGCGTCTCGCCATGGCCCTTCTCACAAGCCAGGCCGGCACTTTGCTGGGCCCTCTGACCACAACATGGACTATGCCCGAGACTTGCTCGATTTACCTACAAGGATTCAGAGGGCAGTCCTGCAATTCCGAAAGCGGCGGCCGAGTGCAGGATAACACGGAGTGTTGGCCACCAGCTAAGTCGGGGATTGCGTCTCCATCATGGCCGTTTGTGGGTTGGGGATTCTACTCTCCCGGCATTGCGTGTCCGGCAGGATATACGACTGCGTGCACGGCAGTGTACGGGCAGCGGGCGCAATGGAGTATCCAATTCACCCTGGTGTCGTCGGAAACTGCCGTGGGATGTTGTCCAACGTAAGTAGAATCTGGTTTGAGACGAGACGTCGATTTGTTATGCCGCATCTTCCTGCTGGACGAACCAAGTCATTGAGGGATAGCTTCGCTTTGGAAGATTACTCTTCGCAGCAAATTAACAAGTTAGCTAACTCGACCATTCAACTAGGGGGTTCGCATGCGACAACCTCAACGGAAATACATGCGTTCTCACGGCTTCGGACACAGAAATTCCAACGGCCTCTTGCGATGGCACCTCAATCATCGATTCTGGCTTGGAGGAATTCCCTCATTTCTTCACGGTCACTGACACGAATACAGCCGGAACCTTGACCCACTTGACCTTCTCACAGTCAATAGTCTTGCTCGCCCCCATGTTCCAGATCAACTTCCAAGCCACCGATTTACCTGCCTCGACAACCACGGCAGCCACTACACTATCAACGGCTACAACAAGAACAACTTCCTCGACAATTCAACAAACTTCAACTTCCGCAGCGGATAACAGCGTTGGGAAAGGTTCTTCGGGGCTCTCTGACGGAGCCAAAGTCGGGTTGGGTGTTGGCCTCGGCCTCGGAGCGGCCTTTTTACTCGCTTTCGCCGGCTTTATCTACTACTACCGACGCTCGAAGAGATCCCAGATACCCGTCAGCAGCGAGCTTCCAAGCAACGAGGTTTCAGAAGCCGCGGAAACTCCCAAGGTCAAGACGTTGCCTGGTCAGGTGTACGAAATGGGAGACTATCAGGCCCCCGCTGAGCTACCTACCCGGTGGTAGCCATGAAGGAGAGCATCTACAAGCCGCTTCGAGATCCGCTTAATGGGGTGGATGAAAAAAGAAAGGGGATTAATGTTGTAATGAAATATTTGTCGGCGACATGCAAGAACCGGGCAACTAGAATCGCACGGTTTGCAGGAAAGCTTGAGTTGCAGGACTCTGTTGATAACCCACTGCAAAGCGGCGCATGGACAAGGAGCTAGGGTTGGATTTTCCTTTATCGTTTTGAATACCACGTTTCATGACTTGCTGAGTAGCGAGCGGCGGGCGGATTTGATACTTCTATTTATCTATTTACAAGGTATTTTCGATTTCTCTTGCGGCCATGTTCCGCGAATCACCATCTATCCGCGCAACTATCCGGCCGCCTTGCTTCCGTCCCGCACCGATGCTGCGTCAACAAGTGGCTCAGACTCGTTTGTACGCAAGACATGTAGCATTCGACTCATGGAGCCTTCGAAAGAACTTTCCGTTTGGAGAAGCGGGATGTGGAATAGCTCGTCAATTTGCTTGGCACAAGGACCACGAATCTCTTCGGGCTCCGCGCAAGACGGGATTCGCGGGCGCCGCGGCCGGGGCGCAGCATCGGTTGAGATTGCTGGAGTACGAGTACGACGGATAAGTTTGGCGGACGATTTGAACCAGGAAGACGATAAATAAACAGTCAATTGATGGAAGCTCAAACATGAGGTTATCACAACGTTGCAAGAAACAGGGTTTTAACGTATTTTATGGCGTGCTCCGAATATACACTGTACAGGCGAATGGCTGATCTACTTAAACCTGGACTTAAACTCATGATGGATATAAAATTGCCAACCCTGGAGATCTAAACGAAAACGAGTGGCCAACCAACCAACAGCCACTCAACCGACAAAGATCTAGATTTTCCTCCCCCTTTTACCCCACAAAATAGAGCTGCGAATTACGCGCATTCCATCAATCTCACTCCAATTTCTCCGTACGGCTCGTATTAGCGAGGCGTATTAGTGAAGAAAGCCGTGCCGCATAACTGCTGCAAGATGCTTGTCTTGAAGTGAACGAGAACGTCATCAATGCGACTCCTCCATCCGGCAATTGATCGAAAAGGAATTCGGATATCATATCGAAAAAGGGCCCCCAATCTTGGGCGTTAATTCGTCACCGCCCCCTTTAATCAATTCGCTGCTAGACACAAAACTAGCCCGTATTCGTAATTTGACTGGGCCGTAACACTGGCACCAGCCAATCTTTGCTGGCCAGGTGTTGATGGAAACACACAGATAAAAGAGACAAAAATCTTTCTTCACAAACAGACAGACAAACAAAACTCCCCCCATTGACTCGTGGCGACTTAAGCTTGGGCTTCCTTCTCTCTTCCCTTCTCTTTTCCTTCCATACTTTTTCCTCTTCGTCAGCTACCTATCACTCATTTTGCTCGTCGAATTCTAAGCCAGCAATGAATAGCACTGTCGAGCAAGTCATGGCAGATCTGCCGCTTCACCCTTTCTCACCCTTTGCCGTCGAGCTGCCAACCTACGTCGCCAACACACTTTCGGCGCCCGTCCTGGTATCAATCTTTGCTGCGGGATGTTCTGTCATCTTCCTCATCACGTATGGCTTCATTCAGCGGATGAGGCCCTCCATGGGCAGCGGTGAGATGTTGGTTGCCATGTGGTTCGCCCTCTGCGGCTGCATCCATCTCTTTTTCGAAGGTGAGCAAGCTTGTCAAGTTTGTTGATTTCACATGGAATACTCTCATCTAGTCTTTCTGCTTCAATGGAGTCGAAATCTAACATGCAAGCAGGCTATTTCTCCTACAATGCCTTCGACATGGCTGGCAGAACAGACCTCTTTGGCCAGCTCTGGAAGGAGTATGCCCTCTCGGATTCTCGCTACATGACCCAAGATGCCTTCACCGTCTGCATGGAGACTGTCACTGCTGTTTTCTGGGGGCCCATGTCCTTTTTCTGCGTCTACTTCATCATCGCCGACCACCCGCTGCGCCACCCCTTCCAGATCATCATCAGCCTGGGCCAGCTGTATGGCGATGTTCTCTACTACGCTATCTGTACTTTCCAGGAGGTTGTCAACGATGTTGTCTACTGCCGGCCTGAGCGATTCTACTTCTGGGCTTACTATTTCCTCTGCAACTTCTTCTGGATTGTCATTCCATTGCTGCTCATCCGATCGAGCGTTAACGAGATCGCAAGCGTGTTTGCCAAAGTCAAGGCGGCATCTGTTGGAAAGAAGGCTCAGTAAAAAAAAGGAGGGCATTGTGCGAATTGTGCCTGCAATGAGATTCGAGAGGAAAGATTATTATCATATGGTATAGATAAAAATTGATGCTATTTTCTTCTTCTTTTTCCTATTTTGAAGCCTTGCAATCATGACCATTCCATTATTAGGGTGTTTAATTCTGACATGTACTTCCTCTGCACCACCTAAACAAAACTAAGGTGACAAAAACGCCATCGCTATGCAAAAAGATCCAGATAAATTGACAAAAGATTTCGTCGAGTTAGGCATTATTCCAATTGGCCCTCGATGCCTGACTTTATACCTTCAAGCACAGGACCCCACTGGCTGCTCGTTCTTTGGGTCCGAATCTCGCTAAATCGGTCGCTGGCAATTTTGCGGACGAGAATGGTGTCCTTGGCCTTTTTGAGATTTCTTCCGTCGCCTGTCGAGAGGTATTCCTCAAACCACTCTTCTTCGATGGAGTCAAAAGGCAGGAAAGCCAACTCGCCTGCCTGTTCTGACTTATTACCGAGCGTTTCTGCAATCAATTGCCGGAAGAGTTGCTCGCGGGTATGCTCAGGATGTGTTCGGGAATAAAGAAGCGCCTCAGTAACATTGGTTTGAGCCATGGCGCCAAAGATGAGTTCGAGGGCCTTGGAAGTCTTCAAGACTGGCTGAACGGTGTGGAAATAAGACAGCGCAAGATCATAGCCACCGTCCGAGGCATTCTGAACCAGTGCGATGATAATATCATCTGCAAAATCCGATACCAGCGATGGATGGGCGACGTATTCCAGAGCGGCCTAGCAAGCCGTTAGTTAGTAAGGTCCTTGTTTTGGCGAATGGATTGCTACATACCGAAAATTCGAGGCCATCCATGTACCACAGCCCCTTCATGAATATCTCGTACTTCTGTGGCATGCTGGAAGCAGAAGCAAAATTTTCTGACAGAGATGCTTGGCCCTCAACCGTGTCGAAGTCTAGGAGAACATAGTAGATCAAAGACAGCTTGTGGTGCATCGACATGTTGCTTTCGCAAATTTGTTGGTGGAGCTGTCGGACTCCATTGTCGTTCTTTGGAGGATACACCTTGCCTGTGGAATACAGGGTCAGCTTTTAGTCCCAATGTCTATACAAGCTCAGCCAAACTGACTCTTGCTGATGCCCAATGCTTTCAGCACACGATCAATGAAGAGCTGTCCGCCCAGCTCTTTCCGACGCGCCTCGATTTCGTGTATGCGCTTGCGGTCATAGGGCATTTGAGCTCCCGGTGGGAAAACCTTTTGGTAGTCGGTGTATTCGATCATTGTTGTAGAGTATCGAGGCAAATCCAAATATTGGGGATTCGTTTTGAAGGGAGAGAAAACGAAGGCTAGTAGTATTCAGGTTGTAGGTAGTTATCAAAAATGAAGCTCCCAGGGCTGCTGCAGTCACTAGCTTCAGTGCTCTAACTGGAAGACTTGATGCTTGTCGCGACGTCACGTGCAGCTGCCTCTCAGCTTGAGACGCCGCCAGCCTTATAGCGCTGAAGCCACTGAAAAACAGCCACGAGACAGCGGCCGTGGTGGGGTGCGAGGCACGTACCCATTGTTTACAAACCACGTACTTGGACATTTCCAAACAAAGCGCGGGGTCTAGCAAGATCGAGACTCTAGCGGTCAATTGCAACTTGGCCATCAAAATAGCGACAGGCGAGGGCTGTGGATCGGCACTCCAGGCTCAATCACGTCGCCCATTTCTCCTCTCATCCTCTCAACAGTTTTGCTACCACGAACCGGGGCTTTCGCGACAAGCATCTCATCCATCGCATCTGGGCTTGTGAGCGACAGCCCACCCAACAAAATCATGGCCTCTCGCCCACGACGCGTCGCCCAGAGGCGCGCTATTGTCGAGTCCGACGACGAGGATGAAATCTCCATCGCATCCACCAGCAATCGCCAAATCAAGGAGGAATCACCATTTGAAGAACAAAAACCGGTCGTCAAGCGGAGTAGGACTACGCGCGGATCGGTGCCGCCTCAGGCTGCTTCTGCTCAACCACCCGCCGCTGCGGTTCGAGTTCGTGGACGCCTAAAGAAAGCTCCTACTCCAGCTGCATCCGAGGTAGCCGATAGTAACGATATACTTGGAGAAGATGAGATTTCTCAGGCGGACGTCACAGCAACTTCGACGAGGGTCCGTGGCCGGCCTAGGAAGACTCCGGCTGCATCCTCTGTCGAGTCCAGTCTGCTTGGTTCAGTGGACATCTCTCACCTAGATACCAGTCTTTCTACGGGCCGTGTGACGCCGGCAAAGCGGAGGAGCATGGCGTCACGAAGCTCCATGTCTAGCAACGCATCGGTCGACGATCGGCCGACCCCAAAAGCTAGGAATAAGAAAAGGTCGCTGGTCGCCCCAGATGAACAACCATCAGCAGGAGAAGAACGGGCTACTCCAAAGCCGCGTGCTGCCCCGAGATCAAGAACCAGCGCAAAATCCCGAAGCACACCGGCGCCGCAGGAGACGCCAGCTGCGACTCTCGTACCACCGACGTCGCTTGATACACCAGCATCGCAGCTGCGACAGTCTACTCCGCCCACAACGCAGAGGCAAGGCTCGCCTTTGGCAGACGCTGCATCGCAGCTGCGACAGTCCACTCCTACCGCATCTCAGAAGCCGGGTTCACCTTTGGCAGACATTACATCAAATATCAATGCCGCCCATCTGCTAGCGCCATCAGCTGTCAAGCCCACCAAGCCGTCGGAGTCTCCCACGAAATCGTCAATGGAACCCATTATGGACAAGCCATTGGATATCGTCCTCAAGTCGCGAACAATGACGATTCCCGCTGTTGAGGACACAACACCAAAGCCTCGCATCGTCATCACACATTTGATTCTCAACAATTTCAAGAGCTATGCTGGCCGGCAGGATGTGGGACCGTTTCACGCGTCGTTCTCATCGGTCGTTGGGCCTAACGGCTCTGGAAAATCCAACGTCATCGACTCTCTCCTTTTCGTGTTTGGTTTCCGTGCTAGCAAGATGCGACAAGGCAAGATCTCTGCCTTGATTCACAACTCTGCGCAGCATCCCAACCTCGAGTTCTGTGAGGTTGCCGTTCACTTCCAAGAGGTTCTAGACCAGGCAAGTATTCTCGTCACATTGCAGACTAAAAGTACACTTCACTGACAGCCTCTAGCCTGGCGGTGGCCACGTAGTTATCCCAGACTCGGAGCTCATCATCTCCCGCAAGGCCTTCCGCAACAACTCTAGCAAATACTACATCAACAACAAAGAGTCAAACTTTACGACCGTCACTACACTGCTGCGAGATCGTGGTGTAGATCTTGACCACAAGCGTTTTCTGATCCTCCAGGGAGAAGTTGAGTCGATTGCTCAGATGAAACCCAAAGCTGGAAACGAGCATGAAGACGGATTGCTAGAGTATCTCGAAGACATTATCGGAACCTCCAAATATAAAACTCCGATAGAAGAGTCCGCCGCCGAGGTCGAAACACTCAACGAGGTTTGCGTGGACAAGAATGCCCGTGTTCAGCATGTCGAGAAAGAGAAGAACAGTCTGGAGGAGAAGAAAGACAAGGCACTTGCATTTATTCGGGACGAGAATGAGCTCGCTATGAAGCAGTCCGCTTTGTATCAACTCTATATCCACGAATGCAACGACAACATGGCGGTCACGGAGGAGGCCATCAACCAGATGCAGGCTGAGCTTGATGTTGAACTGGAGAAACATGAAGGGAGTCAACAGCTTATCAAGGAACTTGAAGGCCAATACGAAATGGGCAGAAGGGAGTTTGAGATTCAAGAAAAGCAAACTCAGGTCTTGTCAAAAGAACTGGCAAAATTCGAGCAGGAACGTGTCAAGTTTGACGAGAAAAAGAAATTCTTGGAAGACAAGAGAAAGAAGCTCGAGAAAACCATTCGAAACAATGAGAGGACCACGACCGAAGCTGTTGAGACAATTGAGCAATGCGGCGCCGATATCGAAACTCGATCACAAGAGATTGAGGCGATGGAGACGCTGGCAAAAGAGGAGGAAGCCGAGCTCACCAACATTAGAGAGAGCATGAAGGGAAAGACGAAAGTCTTTTCGGACCAGATTGCAGTCAAACAAAGGTCTCTAGAGCCGTGGATTGAGAAGATCAATCAGAAGCAATCTGCCATTGCTGTTGCTGAAAGCGAGATGAACATTCTTCAAGAAAAGGCAAATGCTGGTGCCGTTGCCCTGCAGGAGCTCGAAGCCAAGATATCGTCCATCGAAGAGGGCAAAGTCGCCAAACAGAAAGAGCTCAAGGCCTGCCAGACTGAAAAGGCAAAATTGACAAAGGAGGCCGAGAAGATGAAGTCTGAGCTTGATATTCTCGCAGAGCAGGAGCCAAAGATAAGGGCTAAAATCTCCAGCGCGCGTCAAAAGGCAGACGAGGCTCGCTCAAGTTTGGCCAATACCCAGACAAGGGGCAACGTCTTATCTGCCTTGATGAGGATGAAAGAATCAGGCCGTATTGATGGATTCCACGGTCGTCTGGGCAATCTCGGCACCATTGACAAGAAATACGATGTGGCCATTTCCACTGCGTGTCCTTCACTGGACAACTTTGTCACCGAAACAGTCGAGGCCGGCCAACAGTGCATCGAGCACCTACGCAAGAATAAGCTCGGTCGTGGCAACTTCATCTGTCTGGATAAACTGCGACAACGAGACTTGTCACCAATTCAAACACCGGAAAATGCACCGCGATTATTCGACCTCGTCACAGCAAAGGCAGACAAATTCCTACCAGCTTTCTATCACGCTATGCAAGATACGCTCGTTGCCAATGATCTCGCGCAAGCAAATCGCATCGCTTATGGTGCCAGGAGATGGCGAGTTGTGACGCTGGATGGTGAATTGATTGACAAGTCTGGTACTATGTCTGGAGGTGGCACAACTGTAAAGAGGGGCCTGATGTCTTCCAAACTTGTTGCCGATACTACAAAGGAACAAGTCGCCAAGCTCGAAGAGGATCGTGACTCGTGGGAAACCAAGTTCCAAGAGTTTCAAGAGTATCAGCGAGAGTGCGAGAATACCCTGAAAGAGATTAACCGCAAGATCCCACAATTGGACACTAAAATGCAAAAGATTGGGTTGGAAATGGAGAGTGGCACGCGAAACTTGGCTGATGTTGAGCGACGTATCAAGGAAGTCAGTAAGGAGTACCAGCCATCTGCCGAGGACTCCAAGCGCATCTCAACACTGCAAAAGGAAGTAGCCAAGCTTAACGCGGAAGTGGATAAGCTCCGTGGCGAGACATCCAGCCTCGAAGAGGAAATCAAAGCTCTGCAGAACAAGATCATGGAACTTGGCGGAGAGAGATTGCGAGCTCAACGAGCCAAGGTCGATTCTATCAAGGAAGAGATTGCGTCTCACCACGAGGAAGTGTCCAAGGCCGAAGTCCAGAAAGCCAAGGCTGAGAAGCAAAAGATTAAGCTTGAAAAGGACTACGCAAAAGCAACCAAAGAGCGAGATGCAGCAGTGCATGACCTCCAACAACTCCAGGACGGCCTCGATAATCAAGGAGAGAAGGCTGAAGAGCTGAAAGCTCGCGTCGAGGAAGCCGAGGAGGGCCTGGCGCTGAAGAAAAAAGACATGAAAAAGCTCAAGGCGGAGCTGGACGGGAAGATTGCAGAGCTAAACGAGAGCCGTGCAGTGGAGATTGAGATGCGGAACAAGCTTGAGGAGAACCACAAGGTGCTGACTGACAACCAAAAACGACTTCGATACTGGCAGGACAAGCTATCCAAGCTTGCACTTCAGGACATCGATGATCTAATCGGCAACTCGGGTCCTAGGGCCATCAAGACCGAGGAAGCAGAGGCGCCTGAGATGCCTGATGCTCCGGTAAATGACGATGAGGATGGTGATGTCGAGATGACTGACGATGATGTTGAAATGACCGATGCTGAAATCGACGACGCCGCCTCTGACAAGACTGAACATGCCCAAAGCGCACCCGCTCGCCAACCTGGTCAACTCCCAAGATACACACCAGACGAATTGGCTGGTATGAGCAAGGAGACTCTGAAGGGCGAAATTGCGGCCCTGGAGGAGAAGACGCAGAATGTCAATGTCGACCTTGGGGTATTGGCTGAATACCGTCGCCGTGTAGAGGAGCATGTATCTCGTGCATCCGACCTGCAGACGGCAATTGAGCAGCGCGACGCCGCCAAGAAGAGGTGTGACGATTTGCGTCGCTTGCGACTTGAAGGGTTCATGGAGGGCTTCAGCGCAATTTCCTTACGTCTCAAGGAAATGTATCAAATGATCACCATGGGAGGCAACGCGGAACTCGAGCTGGTAGACAGCTTGGATCCATTCAGCGAAGGAATCCTGTTCAGTGTGATGCCGCCAAAGAAGAGTTGGAAGAATATCGGCAACCTTTCGGGTGGCGAGAAGACCCTGAGTAGTCTTGCATTGGTGTTTGCTCTGCATCACTACAAACCGACGCCGCTATATGTCATGGACGAGATTGATGCCGCTTTGGACTTCCGAAACGTAAGTATGGCCCTGCGGCCATTTCCAAGCCCCTTTCTCGTATACGGTGACGATGAGACCCTACTTACTAACACACGCTAACAGGTTTCGATCGTGGCGAACTACATCAAGGAGCGCACAAAGAACGCACAGTTCATCGTTATCTCGCTACGAAACAACATGTTTGAGCTTGCAGCGCGCCTCGTCGGCGTGTACAAGGTCAACCATATGACAAAGAGCGTAACGATAGAGAACAAAGACTTCATCGACAGGCCTCTGACGCTGCAGCAGCAGCAGAGAACACTTGGGGGGAACACAGCCACGGTGACGATAAGGTAGTACTGCTAAGTTGTCCTTTCAAAATTATGAGCAGGGCGACTACATGTTGTTTAAGACTGCGATGGCTGATTATTACAATAGTTCTTAATGTGTCTATGACATACAAATGTACATGGGAAGAAAGGGTAGGCAGGTTTTGTAGGTGTATATGGCGGCTGGCTTCTTGGGACTTCGACGGATGTCGAGCTGAAAATAACGGGATGCATTTTTTTCTCTCTTAATGATGATTGATGAACAATATTCAGCTGAGTCCCAGGTATGTGATATGTGAAAGCTGTGTTCATGTTCCTCTGGTTCCATATCACGAAGCACCCCCCTATTTCTCCTTGCTATTCTTGGCTTCGAAGAGATTGTTACCAAAGAGAGGGAGCCCATGGTGGCAATAACTTAGACTCGGGACTCTGGAAGCGAAGGCACTCGCCTCTCGCACTCGCACCAAGCGCACTCGCTTCTCTTGAGTAGCTTCTCCCCAAGCTCCTCCACCAACCCCAGATTGGGCAATGCGAGAAATGTCTTGAACTGCAGCCCTTTTGGAGGTGTGCACATTGTGCCACGTGCCATCGCTCGCACAGCAGCGCCCTTTAGGGGGGGAGGGAGTGCCGGATCTCGCGATCGCCATTGCATGAGACAAAGATGTTGATGGGTCTTGGCTCTTGGGTGATGTTGCACGGATGAGATCTTGTGTGACAAGGGGAGGATATGATGGAGGGAGGAGTTTCGAAGCGTGGTGAAGGATTGTGGCTGAAGCCCTTAATTTGGACATGTCTGGATTACGTGACGGTGAACTCGACGTTCAGCTTGAAAGTAAGGCCGAGAGAGGAACTGGATAAGGGGCTGGAAGCACATCCAGTTATGCCGAGACACGAGCAATGCCGGCTGTGTCTTGGCGGAGGTACATGATCTAGGCTCTGTTGAGGCTCGGGACGGATTGGTTTATATGGTTAGATTCAACGCCGAGTTGCAAATCCTGCTTGTTCCTCGATCCTTGTCAGGGGCAGCTGAGTTACGGATACACCATGTCTCGTGTCTTGGGAATGAGCATGCGAAGCTGTGCAATTTACTGAGATGCCGATGCTATATATACTGCTCTTCATTATAAATATCTATATATACCAGCAGTATCACTCATCATATAGTACTGCTTGCCAATGATCAGACATCATCCCTTCGTTGGCTATTTACTCACTATCTTCTTGTTACAATGCTTCTTTCTGCGGTCCTCTTCATTCTTCCTGGCGTATTTGCCTTTCCTGCGGCTCAGAATGCCGTTTCGTGTTCTCATGACAGCCTTTATACCTCACTCTCTCGAGATGGCGGGGACTTTTGCTCCAGCATGATGAGGACTCCTTGCGAGGTTTCGTCGACTCCTACGCAGTTCACGACGTATTCCTCGGCCAAGTTGTCTTCATATGTAAGTCTTTCTCATTGATATCGATAGTTTGTTTATATGTTAACTCATCTTACATAGTGTGCTTGTCTCATGACAACCTGTACTTCGTTTGGAACTGCTGCGCCCAGCGCAACTGGCTCTTGGAGTGGCCAAGAGAATGGCACTATATCGTATACTTCGTGGCGCTATTCTCGTGGCCCGACGATTACAAATGGTGCTACTCAAGCCAGATCTTCGGATGGCACCGATGGGGGAAGTTCAGAGACTAATAGTGGTGATGGCTCGGGGGCTACTGATGGGACACAAACTTCCACGAGTGGCGATGGGAGCTTTACTGGCCGTGCTTCCATTGAGCCTTCGAGCATTCTGGAGTCACCTACTGATCCAATGACGACTGGCTCTGGAACTGCCTCGGAGACTGCATCAGGCATCGTCGGCTCTGATACTGGATCCATGACTGACAAGGGCACGCGTACAGCACAAGGCTCTCCTCAGGGGACTTCAACATACAAATCATCTGATCAGAGTAGTAACAACTCTGGTGGCGGCTCAGCCACTTCGTCTCAGACAGCATCTACTACAACTACAGGTGATGCTGCATCTACTCACGATGGAGGAAGCGGTGGCCCTGGAGCAACAGGAACTTCTGGAGGTAGTGGAGGTGACCATACTTCTACTGCCTCTGGTGGATCTGCTACCCAGAGCGCCTCAAATGGCTCTGGAGATCCTGGCCAAGCATCCTCAGGACTGAGTACAGGCTCTGACATCAGCTACTCTGGATCTACACCGACAATAACGTCTGGAACTGCATCCACAGCCACGGGTTGGAATAACTCATCAGCATCTTCTCCATCGGGTACAGGAACTACAGGCTCCTTGTCTTCCACGGCTACATCTAGCTCTGACAACTCAGAAACAGCATCTGTAACTACAGATGCAACGGCGACAAGTAGTCTCACATCTGCGCCTTTCATCACGCCCAGCGGCTTCAACAGCAGCACCATCAGCCATATCGTCAACGCAACGCAGACAGGCCCCCCTCCTTTGCCCGCCGCAAACTTCACACAAGTAACTCGGACAGGCGCCATCGTCAAGCCAACTTGTTATCAAATGCCGGAGCCAGAGGGCGGCTCAACTCGAAGAGCGCTGCTTCACAACACAAAGCTCCGAGAGGAAAACGCAACGATCCCGTTCCCATATATCGAGTCTGTCGATTTCCAGACGGATGGCGTCGACCCCTTATACCTTACACTGCGTGATGCAGCCGAGGGAACTCACTACATCGATGTTTCTAATCGGAGCTACATTGCTATTGTAGACTCTCTTTACAATGCCATGATTATCGACGGCAAAGGCATTCACTTCTCGACTAAGAAGTGTCAGTATGATGTCTCCATCACAATTGACTCCATGTATGAGCAGCTTGCTGCGCTTTCTGGACAAACTTGTTCCGTGGGAGATCGTAAGCGGAAGCGGATGACCGACACGGACTTCAAACAGACGCTCTACCTGCGAGACCAGTGCAACAATCCAGTCAGGCAGACGGTCAGACAGTATCCAAACCTCAAGATTGGGGACACAGACTGCAACGACATTGAGGTCGATGAGGATACCGGGCGCTGGCTCTTTGACTGCACATTCCCCGGTTCAGACTCGGGCACCATGAAATGCGAATGGGCTGTACGAAACGACATCGAAGAGTTTCTCTTCACGGATCCCTTTGGCGGTGCCTGTCCCGACCTGTCCACCGTCATCACAACACTCGAAGCCAACGGCCAGGACTTTATCAACCCGGAATCCCTTCGAACCGAGCTCTACAACCAAGGCCTCGACGACGCGCAAAAAGCCGAGGCCAACCTCATCGTCATCTACTACGAGCAACTCTGGGAGATCCTCAAGCAGGCATTCTCCAAACTGCGCACTCAGCCACCCGGCAAAGCGAGCGCCATCCAGGAGTACATCGACGTGTACAACAAGTACCGCAACTTCGAAGACGACATCTGCGAGGATCTTCACGCAGGCGACATGCCCCTGAAGATGAGCCTCCGCGCAGGCGTGACCAGCATCGACGCCATCGCCAGACTCAACTGGGCGCCCGAGAACCCCAAGCCCTTCAACGTGACGGTCCAAGACCCGGCGAAACTCGCGTGCTGCAGCCCCGGGAGCGATTCCCAGAAGAACGAGACGGCGGGCACTTGTGCGTATCCGGCCAGCGCTCACCTTGGCGATACGGGATGTGTTTGCGGGAAGATGGCTTCGGGAGCGTCGGTGGCGTTTGAGATTACCGAGTGTGAGAATTTCGTGAGTGATTGCAAGGTTGATGATGATTGTTCCAAGGCGGGACATCCGACGTATGTCTGTTTGACTGGGAGTTGTTGCGGGGGAGGTGTTTGCGTTGATCCTTATGAGTGTGCGCAGAATGGAAGTGTGTTGGTGAGGCCGGGCCTCTTTTGAAGAGATTGCTTGAGGGATTGTGCTGTGGGAGTGAAGGTTTGTTTGGCTGATTTGTTTGTACAGAGTGAAGATGAAGATTGGCGGGACTGATCTTATGGCTCTTGTCTTTCGTCCTAGGTACTGTGTTGAACGCATACTACTTTGAAGCATTTCCAATATTTCAGACCGCACATCACTGTCATCAAGGAGGCACACAATGAGTTGAGTCTTTTTCAACAAGAAAAAAAAGTCCGATTCATTTAGGCTCCAGGAATCTCTTTGTCCCGGGTATTCATCTAAGCAAATTACATGAAGGCGTTAAAGTAAACCAGACTCCGTCCAACCCATTCCCGTCATACCCGTTTTTAAACCTTGGGGGCAGCGGTGGGGGTGATCTTCTTGCCGTCCTTGTTGTAGCGGACACGAGGGGGGGGAGCCCTGTTGCGGCGGCCCACGCGCGAACGGACACTATTTTGATTCTGTCAGCGTTAAATGCACCTTTACGAGGGGGGGGGGGGAATATGTTCGAGAGCTGGGACGTGTTGTGAACGTCCCAAAGTACAACCAAGGCTCATCTGAAGCACATACGCCGGAGAGGCGCAGTTGTAACACTCCCAGGGGAGGCAACGTACCGGACAATCTTGCCGTGGATAGCGCAAGAGACGCAGTACTGCAGCTTCAGGTACATCTTGGGGACAGTGTACTCGGCGAAGACAGAGGCATCGGAGATATCACCTGTTAGATACCAGTTAGCGAAACCCAATCTCAGACTGAAGCTGCTTTTGAGAATCGAGATTTCTCGGGGGCGGTTTTGACATACGGATGGCAGCAGACTCGACCATGTTGCGGATGGTGAAGCGCTTGATCGCCTTATCCTTGGGAGTGCATCGCGAGCAGTTGCTGCAGCGGATGGGCTTGGTGTGGCCGCGGCCCTTCTTGTTGCGGCCGCTGTCGATTTGTTAGCATCGTGTCTCAAAGTATCAGATATAATAGTTCTCCATCGTCATCCATCACGAAAAGCTGCTGCTGACGGAGACATCGTGTGGAAGCAGCAGCTTGACTGATGAATGGCAAATGACAGAGGCAGCGAGCGGATACAAGGGCGATGCATACTTGTTCTTTCTCTTCTTGACCATTTTGGCGGTGTCTGGATTGAACTGTTAGATTCTCACGCAGAAGGGAAAAGGAAAGAGAAAGGAGTTCGGTTCACGTACTGGAATTGGTGCTTTGGTCAAAAAGAAACTCGCGGATCTAGGGCTTTCGCGAAAGTATTCCACATCCAATTGCCACAAGGCCCAAGTTTTTAGTGCCTCCACCAGTGCACAATCGGGTATTTTGCCGCCAAATTTCGCGAGGGGCAGGGCAGCCATTGCGGAAACCCTAGGTCATGTGACCTCGTTTGCCGTGCCCGCCGCTGGTGAATTTCCTGGCGCGCCACACCACGGAAATGGACTGCTCCCTCATCATCCGCAACATCTGAAGATTGCTTAGGACGGCAATAGGTCTATTGTCGAGGTATGTCTGAAAGATGCTGCATTTCTATCTGCCCTCCATGAGCTCCGGGAGCTTCATGAGGGAATCATCGTCGATGTCTCCCTCTTGAATAATTCTTTTTTTGCTTCCCGGAGCTCTTTTTCCCAAATCCCGAGATATTGCTCGTCGTCGCGAAGAAATTTGCAACACGGCATTCTCGCCTTCTTCTCCCCAATGTCAACTCACGCAGGCAATGTATGCTGGGCAAACAAATCTAACCCTTCCAGTTAGGCAAGATGCAGATTTTCGTCAAGACCCTCACGGGGAAGACGATCACCCTTGAGGTGGAGTCTTCCGACACCATCGACAATGTCAAGTCCAAGATCCAGGACAAGGAGGGCATTCCCCCGGACCAGCAGCGATTGATCTTTGCTGGTAAGCAGCTGGAGGATGGCCGAACCCTCTCCGACTACAACATCCAGAAGGAGTCTACCCTCCACCTGGTCCTGCGCCTGCGTGGTGGTGCCAAGAAGAGAAAGAAGAAGGTCTACACCACCCCCAAGAAGATCAAGCACAAGCGCAAGAAGACCAAGTTGGCTGTCCTCAAGTACTACAAGGTCAGCAACGATGGTAACATCGAGCGTCTCCGCCGCGAGTGCCCCAGCGAGACTGTGAGTAATCCCCCTACAAAGATTTTCAAAGATTTTTCAAATCATGTGTGGCAAAGCATCAAGACTAACACGATTTGCCATCTAGTGCGGTGCTGGTGTCTTCATGGCCGCCATGCCTGACCGTCAATACTGTGGTCGTTGCCACCTGACCTACGTCTTCGACAAGCAGTAAATGACAAAACTTCTAAAAAGGGAAAAAATGTATTGTGGATTGGACAGCTGGAGCCATGGGACTGCCATAACACACAAAGGCGTTGATGTAGCATTAGAGAGCACATCCGGCGGCTTCTGGTAATGAATGCTTGATTTGAGACACGTTTGGAGTTTTCGGAAACTGTAGTTCATGTGACAAATGTGCAATGATTGCGAGACTAATTACCTGTGCTGTCTTTATGGTAATGTGATGTCTGTCTGTACGAAGTAATGCTGGAATAGTCCTCATTTGGTGATAAAGGCCCCATGAAGTTATCAAGGCACCCCGTGTAATAATTTTTTTTTTTTTGCGCGACTTGAATTTATTCCTGATCCACTTTAACCGAGTGTACCTTAGGGTCGGTCACATGGTATCAACCCCATAGCTGTACATCACCAATTCTAGTATGATGCTTGCACACTCAAGATGCCCCGCGAAATGGCCGGCTTTGCAATGTTCACGAAATGGGCGGTTTTGTAATTTGCAGAACTTCAATTCAAATCGTGCCTATGCCAACCACCTAGGGTTAAATCGACATGGCAACGTCAAGATCGGGTATGCATCCCTTCATATGTACAATTATCATAGCAAAGCTGTTTGTCCTTGAACGCCGTTTCCAGATTCCTTTACAACTCCCTCAAAAGTGAAGTGCAGATACCATCCCGGGCCAGAGCCGGCCTCCCAATGCTACTCAACCTACTCAGCCTCAGACGACTGGCTTCTGTTGGACCTCGTTGCTTCTCTCCTTCGTGGGTTTGGGCTCCGAGTGTTCCTCTGAATCCTGGTCGAGATCGGTAGAGCGTTCGTTGGCAAGCATGGCACTCAGCTTCTTCTTTTTGCCGAGTTTCTCATCGCTCATCTTGTTATCGCCCTTGTCACAAGCCAAGGCACCGTCCCCATACTTTCCCATTATCTCAACCCCAACCTCGGGTTGAGCCCACCTCGGTGGAGTTTAATCAGTCGAAGCATCCGAGGACTCGGAGGAGATCTACTCATCCTTGGATCCCTTGGACTTCTTCTTCTTCTTTTTCTTCTCACCATCGGCGGCGTTGGTCATGGGGACATCCTCATCCTCCTCGTGCTTGCGCTTCTTTTCCTTCTTCTCTTTCTTGTCCTTCTTGTCCTTCTTCTTGTCCTTCTTATCCTTCTTGTCCTTCTTGGAGGCGGCAGCATCAGGGGCATCAATCATATCCTCATCAAAGGTCTCACCGGCATCTCCGAGAGACTCCATGACGGATTTCTAGATCAGAGTTAGTTCATGCTGAACATGAGAAGAGAGGGGAAACGGATGAGAAGAAAAGTGCAAACGTACGATAACATCAGAGTTCTTTGTGGGGCGCTTGCCAGTGGCGTAAAATTCCAGACGCTCATCCACTTGCTGCTTGAAGGCATCTCCGAAACGGGTGGAAGGCTCGGCAGAGAAGACATCGATACGAGAAGCCATGGAGGCCTTGTTGGCGACACAGCGGGACATGCGACCCTTGTTCTGCTTGCTAGCCTTGGCAATGGCACCGGCGTGGAACAGGAGGCCGAACTTGGGAGTGTTACCCTTAGTCTTGAGAGCACGGAAAAGGGCCTTCTCAGCGCCGAGAATCTGCAGAGTTGACGAAGGCAGCTTGGCCAAGCTGGTGAGAGAACCAGCATGAGAAATGAGGCGGGCAGCAACGCTGGATCCGAGCAGAGCCTTCAGGTTAGGCGCGACCTGATCAAGCTTCTCGTCAAGATAAGTGGATGTGTTGCGACGGTTATCAGCCTGCTTGAGGACAAGGCGAGAGAGCTGATCGATGATCTCGAAGTCAGTGCCGGCAAGATCATATCCCATGGAGACCTTGGCGGCATCGATGATGGCCTGGGCCTTCTCACCATCCTCACCCAGGATAGCGGCGATATCGTGCAGCTTCTCATCAGTGAGAGTCTTCTTGTTTCCGATGACGCCAACAAGCTGAGCGTAGGTGTAGTTGTCTGAGGCAAATCTCTGGAGCTCAGGGAAGTGAGAGCCGTACCATTCGCGAAGGCGCATGAAGAAGCCGTTGACACCCTTGTCCTGGAAGTCGACAGTGGCAATAGCCTGGATGATGTGGTTGTCATTGCGGGTGACGTTGAACTTGACCTTGGCACGGGAGTAGGCGTGAGCAAGACCCAGAGAGGCCTTGCTGAGATCGCCAGTCTGGAGACCCTTGAGGAGCTTCTCAGCGTGTAGACGAATGCCACGGATAAGTTCGGCAACCACCACGGAGGTTTCGATCGTCTCGATGGACAGGCCGGGGAACTGGGTCTTGATGGCGCTGCCAAGGTTCTTCTCGGCAACACCAAGAGTGATCTTGCTCTTCTTTCCGCTCGTCTGAGGGAGATTGAGCTCAAGAACCGACTTGAGCTGGTCGGAGACGATACCCTCAGAAATCAGGTTGACGTTCTCGAGAGCCTCAACGTGACCACTTTGCAACCCGCATCAGTCTCCTTTCGCCTCACGTAGGAACAAAGACAGTGAATTACCTGAAGGGAGTGAAGTTGACGAGATTGACCATCTTGCTAAACTTGGGCAACTCGTTGACGGCAGTCTGCACCTCCTTCAACTTGGCGCCAACAGCATCGGCCTGGTGCACCACGTTGAAGAGGGCATAGCCCAGGGCGGCTTCGAAAAGGACGTAATCGACGTGCGCCATTGTAATCTCTTCCCGGGCGACGCCGTTTGATTGAGGAACAGAGGTGGAAGAGAGACGCGGTGATTGCAATTGGTTGCCTCGAGTTGGAGTTTTTTCCAAGATCTTCGCATCCAAACTTTTTTTTTTGGTCGACGAAATTTTTCTGGTAGCTTTGAGCTTAGCGCACAGACCAATTGGATTTTGCAGCCGGCAGGAACAACGATGTGGGAGACGTCACGTGGGCAGATAGCGGGGCACATTCTTGCTTGGTTCAGGTACTTTGCCTTTGTACCTCGAATTCGCTTCAGAATGCGATCAGTGAGAGGCTGTATCTCATGTCCAGGTGATATCAAAGTGAGGTGCGTGCGTATAATATCACTTTCAAATTATTCTTTTTATTCATCTTGTATATATGCTGATACATTTATATGTCAGTGTCATATCATGTTCTCGTTCGCTCTACCTCTTTGAATGTGCATTTTGATCCTCTCCCTCCCTCCTCAATTGTTTGGGAATCCATTCTTCAGGTTGTCATATTTCGACTGCGGGTAATCAACGCAGTTATCCTTCCTCTGCAACGCCCCGGGGCCTCCAAACTCATTCACCACAATACCAATCAAGCTGTCAGGGCCCTCCTTGTCTCCGCTGCTCTCCCACCACATGCCACCTCCAAGACCCCACTCCTTGATATACTGAGCCTTGGTTCTGCTGGCGTGAGGGGTGTCATAGGAGACGAGCTTCCTTGTTTGTGGGTTATAGCTGTAGCTGGCGCCAGTTGCGTGATCCCAAATCTCTTGAGAGCCTGGGTGAGGTAGGACCTTGTAGTCGAAGATGCCATTCTCCCACGACCCCTCCCCGATACCATTGTAAGGCCTGCCAGGGCCATCGGTATTCTCAAATGCACGGCCGTAGATGGGCATTCCGAGCACAATCTTGCTGGGCGCTACACCACTCCTGGTATAGAAGTCGATGGCTGCATCGGTGGAAAAGGGAGTAGATGTAGGGTTGTCAGATGACGGATGGAGATTCGCCTGGTGGCCGCTCGTTTGGTCCCAGGACCCAGCATAGTCGTAAGCCATCAGGTTCCAGAAATCAAGGTACTGGTCCATGCCGGGGATATCAAGCTTCTGGAAGTGCGTAGCTCCGGCGGGGCAAGCAACAGTCAGTTCAAAGTGGCTGTAGTTTGGAAGCGTGGCAGAGTAGGCATCCAGCTCTCTGCGGACGGTGGCGAGAAGCTCAACGAAATTCCTAGCCTCGTCTGCATTCTGAGGATACTCCCAATCGATATCCAGTCCGTCGAAACCCAAGTTTTTGAGCAGTTCGAGACTAGATTTGGCGAATGTCTCGCGACCCTGCTGAGTGCTGGCCGGGCCCTTGAAGTTGCCGCTGTATGTCCAGCCGCCAATGGACAGCAAAACCTTGAGGTTACGGTTGCGCTTTTTGAGAAGATTCAGCTGTTTGAGGCATCCATACATGTTGTTTCCCGTGTCATTCCACGAGTCGCCCTCCCAATGAATGTCTGTGTCTGCCCAGCCATCCGTCATGTGTCTACCATACTTAGCGCGCCATAATCACGAAAGGGGGGTAAGAGAGGTTCAAGACATACACTTCCCCGCTATCTTGGCGGACATTGGCAAAGGCATAGAGGATATGAGTGAGTTTATCAACGGGGAGATCTTGGGGGCGATGCTTTCTAGCATAAATGGCCCTTGATTTCAGAGAAGCCGTGTCAGCCGGAACACACGTGTAAATGCTGGGATGTTGATGCATTTATATCAAGATACGGTACATACCAGTTGACGAAATAGGCGACTGAACGATAGCCGTCTCCCGACATGTTTGTTTGAGATGTAGAAAGATTGATGATGGGAATGAGGGATAAGAACAGGGCCAGACCAGCGAGAAGGATGAGGTATTTGGGGAGTGCTATGGTCCGATGACGAAATGGTTGCTGATACCCTGTAGAAGAAGAAGAAGAAGAAGCCGTGTTAGATGTGAATGCAGGAGCTTGTCGATGCAGCGCCCGCCCTTTTATAGGTACTTTATAAGTGGCAGCAAGTCACGAATCCCAATCCCTTGTTGTTGTTTTTCCGTCTTTGTTTACGAGATGAACATAGTAGCTTGTGTGTAATTCCTTGGCCGTCCAGTGGCTTCGCGTCAGTGATTCGATCAGCTCAATGGCGGCCTCAGACGCTGTCGTGGCTTTCGCCCCAGCTCTCCACTTTGCAGGCGCTCACTGGCCAGCACCGCCTCATGCGACAGCTCACATCCCCAGCAAGCCCACATACGAGCAGTATTAGTAGCCAATTGTTCACCCCTTGAGCATGTGACTGGAGGAATCTCCAATTCCTTTTTGGCCAATGGATTACATAGCCCTGCGACTGTAGCTGCGCATGGAAAATGAGACGCATGCAGTTCATCCCAACTGTTGGGCGGGCTCTGGCTGATGTCCGATTTACCATGGACTCAATGCATCTTCCAGGTAATCAATGACGAAGCTCCGTAGGTACATAATGGCAGCTCAACTGTGTAGCTATCAGTGCTTAAATCATGGCTTCATATCCAAGGTTGCCGCTGTATTCTCGCAGCAGCTTCAACAGGTGTTCATCTTCAAGTCTAATTGTTCATGAGACCGCAGCTCCTACAACGAGCAGCTGGGCAAGTGAATCCACGTATAAACACACAATAAGAAATCTCAGAGTGCTCGCAGTTACATAGATAGGCTTCACGCTCCTTGGAAATTCTGTTGAGCATAGAGGGGCCTCAATATTATACGCCTATGATGATTAAAAGCGATCAGCATCTGCGAAATGTATCTACCTTACGTCCCCGTACCTCTTCTTGAGAATCTGGAATATACCTCCTCGCGACTTGGTCGTACATCTATAATTCTTTTCTCAGGCGTAATCTGTTCCAGGGAGATATTTTGTATGAGATCCCATGCACATGCTGCTGCCGCCATTGCTGTGTAGTCTCGCCATTCTTCATTCTTGTCAGAATCTGAACAACCGCAAATGCCGCGAATAGCTAAGCAGGGAAAATAATCCATTGACCCAGCTGCTACCATGTCCGAAAATAGAACATCTTCTTCCCTAATGATCATATCTTGGAGGATGGTGTCCTTCATCACCTGGCCTTTGGGAGCAATTAGGCCATAGTGGACAACACTTTTATCCTCAACTTGAGTCCGTTCCGGTTGCGATACCAACATCCACACATCGTTTCCGCAGGAGGTTGTGCAGTCGCCTTCAGTGCATAAAGGGTGATTGACCGTAGACTTGTGTAGCTCATCGCTGGTTGATTGCGGTCGTCGGCACATCTGCCTATAATGTGGGAACCTCTCCAGGGCACTGCTAATATTTTCTTCAATCTTGTGACCGCCAGTCTGATAATCCGCCTTAAGCCGGTTGACGGCAGTCCGAAGAAGTGTCTGTGGCTGGACAAGAGAACTCGTCATGTCGAACATTCGTTCTTGCATTCCCTCGCCGAACCTATACGGGAAACGACTCTCAACACGATCGAGAGGAGCACTAACAACAACATCTCCAAGCCGTAAATTGTGCTTTGAACTTGGCGCAGTGCCTCCGATGCCAACGACCAGACCGATTTTGATATTGGGAAAGCTACCGAGCATGCCCGCTGCAGTGGCTGCGACGGCCGATGCATCCACGGGATCTCCCATAGGCAAAGGTTGTGGTAACAACGTTATGGCTCCCAATCTTGCCTAATACGTAGGAGTTGATGTCATGAGGAGACACAAATTCTGGTCGGTGCGTTTTTTCGAGAAAGACCATTGCGGCGCAGTGGTCCTCGGAGTGGAGGCAGATCCAGCCGACAGTATAGTCCGCAGGAGACCAAGTTGACCGAGTGGCACCGCCTATGGCTTCCATGTCGCTGATGGCTGTTGCAGGTTGCTACCTGTTAGAAGTCTGGTTCAAAAGAAGAGTGAGGAGACAAAGAGGGACGAAGAAACGGTTTGTATGTAAGCCGTTGTTGCGCAGTCAGTGATCAAGTAATGACTGTCTTTCTCTCTGCCTTCCAACACAAAAGGAAGGGGGGTATTCCTCTCTTTTATATTCAATTGTAAACTTCAAAAACTCGATTTAGATACAAGACATTTCCCTTTGGCTATCCCACTGCGAAGTCGCTGACAGGCTGCTCTTCTTTCATGGCCACGTCAACATTGCCGGATCTAGTAACGGCCTTTGTTGAACAAAGAGCTTCCTACAACATGAAGAACAAAGGAATTGAACTGTGATAAAGAAAAGACACGTTGTTGACGTTGTGCAAGTGGCAATAAAGCAACTACGAAGTCGTCTGTGTATATAATTGTTATAATCGGGGTTTTAAATCACATCCAGTTTAAGCTTGTTTGCTCAGTGCACATGGAGCTCTCGACTCATCGCAAATCCGTAGGAAATTAGTCCGTATTGTGGAAGTCATGAGCTGTGTGCGATGATGCGTAGCCTCTATATTCAGATGTTGCATTTGACTACAGAAGCGCCAAGGGGCTGTTCAGGGGGCTGGGGATGGCCCAATGCATTACGGCTACCGAAATCAGGCACATCTCAAGGCCCATTCAGAATCAGCCTGGATATATTAATGGTTCTTTGTTGGACTGCCCGGCACTTGTATAGCGTTGTTTGCTCATCTAATTGGTCGCAATTCCTGCGGGCTTCTGAATTAAAAATGTAACCTCAAAAGGGCGCAAATGATGATTGGGTATCCAGCGCCGACTCAATACAGTTCAAAACACAAAGACAAAGTCCTCATTTTCGAGGTCGGTAATGTCCGCAAAAGCCTTTCGTCCTTTGACATCATCCGACTGCACTCCATTCGCTTCGTCGCCTCCTAGGCGGGTATCTCCGTTCTCTTCAGAAAGTCTCTGGGTTCCCTCTCGCATCGCTTGCTCCAACGCCTCCATGCGCTCTACCTCTTCTGCCGTCTCCAAACTCATGTCTAGAATGACCGCACTCTTTCCTAGTGCCACTCTTCTCTTAGCATGATCGAAATTGAGAAATTTCAGGTACAGCGACGCAATGCCAACGAATAAGACAACCATGGCGAAAAACACAATGTTGGCCTGTAAGCCTCTTGAATATGATGGAGCCTCGTCGGGTGTGAAAAGCAAGGGCCCGACGATATTTCCAGCAGACGAACCAATAAACACCAGCGCCGAGGTACATTTACGTTTGGTATCTCCAGCTGTATTCTGTGCAGACCATGAGTAGATGAGCGGTGCTGTTAGGCGTCAGTTACTGAAGCGCGTGAAGCGCGTGATTACAAGTTCGAACGAAAACTTACTGATGCCTGTAAATGTGGAAAGACAGAAATATCCGGCGAGCAAAACTCCTCTATGCTCTACATCGTGTGGATAGTGCAGCAAAATTGAAAACCCGATGATGGGAGGGATACACAAGAGAGCAATAACCGGCCCCTTGAGCTTCCACTTCATTGATGCGTACGCACTCAATGAAACGACCAAGACATGCGACAGCCCCACTGGGACGTTGAACAGTATTGTTCCGTAAGGGTCCGTCACAAAAGACTTGATAATGAGAGGTCCAAACGTTGATATACCGTTTGAAGGTACTGAGATGCAAAAGATCATGATTACCCACAGCCAGGTTTTGGGATCTCGCAAGGTCTCGAAGAAGTGAGCGTATCTGAATTCTCGCGACATAACTCCCATCTGGTTGTTTCGAAGTCGCTCTATAGCAAGGATCTTGTCTTCATCGCTGAGAAACTTTGCTTCAGTAGGAGAATCCGGCATCCAAAAGAACATGGCGCCAGATACCGCAACTGTGATGGCACCAAAGAAAAGAAAAATGATCTTGGACAACGTTAGCATATGTATAAACAGAGTAAGATCCAATATGCCACCTGTACCTGATAAGGCTTCATGCTTGATTCTATACTGGCAAGTCCATAAGTAATGAGACTTCCAAACTGCAAATTCCCAGGTCGGTAAATGATAATATCACGAAAGCTATAGTCGACTCACCACCCAGGTTAAACCGTTCATGCAATACCAAGACCCAATCCTCATAGTTTGCTCTCTGCAACAAAATGTTAGTTTTCTCAGTGACAGACAAGAGGCCTGAAGACAATAGCGCACCTTCGCCTCCACCACATCTGGGTTATAGCAACAAAGGCTGGCCCAACGCAAGCTTCAAAAGCACCCAAAAAGAAACGAGCGGCCATGAGTTGTCCAAAAGTGTGTGCCCATGTCATTCCTACCAAGGTGATTCCCCATGCAAGAACCATGGCACTCGTGAATTTGCCGATCGGCAGCTTGACCAAGGCCCATGCCAAGGGCAGCTGCATAATGAGCTGCGCCAAGTAAACAATGCTAGCCAGCCACGAGAACTCGTCGCCCACCAAGCCCGTGTCGTCTATGAGGCCAAAGATGGACGCATATGACAGAGTAGCTTTGTCGAGGGCCTGGAGAAAGTACACGGACAGCATGAGCGGAAGAAGGGCGAGATCGATGCGACCAAGGATACGGGCATCGTCGGCCGGGGAAACGGTGATGAGCTCGTCTGGCGAACGGCCAAGCTTGATGAGCATCATGGCCGCCGCATCTCGATGAACCTTGGGCTGCGCATCGGATACTTGGGAGGGCTCATCTGGCCTCTCGCCATCGTTTGGGTTCTCGCCATCGTCATCCTGGCTCAAGGGTCGGTACGGATGCGATGACGGCAGGGCGAGCTTTACCGCCGTGAAGAAGAGCTTGGAGAGCATGGCGGCGGCAACGAGTCCTTGGGCATCGAGGATGTCTTTGATAGCCTTGCCGAGACGAGGCTGAGCCCTTGTGTCAAGACCCGGGGTTTTCGAGTCTGGCAGAGAATGAACCGTCACGAGGTCCGAAGCCGCCGCTGGTGTTGCACCGGAAATGCTCAAAGCCAAGGTTCGAGTCTGGATGTCAGCTTTAGGGGGTCCGATGACGTTTTACTGTCCCCGTGCCTGGCACTCTGTTCGCTGGATCTAGGCCTCTTTAGGCGCTGGGCTTTTGGCTGACAGGGCTCTGGTTTAGCGGCATCGGGTCTTTTTTTTCCATGGAGGCTTGCGAATGCTACTGCAGATTGCCGCTGATTGATTCGGACATGGATATTTGCATGAAAGTCATCAAATGTCAATGTTTGTACCTGGGCCTGGACATTTTAAGGGGTGTTGCGATGTTTGCCAACTGCTGCGGATACTACCTGTATCTTTGATTAGACAAGAAGTTGAGCCGCTGAAAACTCATGTAGACTTCTATACACATCCTCTTAGTATAGTAGAATCAGGAGATTGAGATGGATGTCATTGAACCTAAGGCGCAACGTTTTGAGGATTCGGCAGCGGGATGCATGTACACAACATGCACCACATGTACACAGCCGAGAGTGCACGTAACATTGAGGCTTCATATCAAATTCAAAGTATCACAAGATAAGCCCGGCATGTAACAGCAGATGCCGTGTTCCTTGATTTGCATCATAAACTGCCAATCCTTTATCTATACTTGTAGTGACTCTGTTTTTGGTGGGTTTCTCACCTTGGCATTGGTAGTGGTGTGTACATGTCCATGTACGTGCATGCAGGTCGAAATCGGGCTATAGAGTACGGATACTATTGACCTATTGTTAGCCACTGAGTTATTTGCTCCTCGAGTCTCCTTCAGACGGATCATGTTTGTGTCGCCCTCATCGGTAACCTCGGCAATCCCGGTCATCCCATTACCTGGCCATAAGTGCCCAGGTACTTATGCAATATCTTGCGTTCAATCTCACGCCGCACTTTGATCTGTCGCGGGGCCGTATACAAAGTCTCGAGCAACGAGTGCGAGAAACGTCTATTAACAATAGAGAATGAAAATATGATGTTAGCAATCAATTCTACATATGTATAATTATATGGATACGAGTACATGTATTAAAGAGTACGTGCAAATTGTATGGTTACAGTTATAAGTGCTCGATTCCAAAGCATTTCAATGTCCGCCGCTCTTTTGTTGTTTCACCCATCTTACACGGGTTGCACCGCATGTAGAGAAAGATAAGGGCCAAGAAAATCATTCAATCTGTTAGCGCATGCGTTCTTGTTTTGTTTGTCTATATTGTTACATTACATATCAACGTTTCGTCGGCAAACAGTAGGTGTGCAAACCAAGCCAGAATCTCGATTCAAGCCTCCCTACATGTGCGGTGGAACGTCTTTGGAAACCTCTTGCCACGTGACAGAGATGCGAGACATTGATCCAGCAAATAATGATTCAGATGAATATGCCCTTGTAACACACACAACTACGATTCCCCTGGGGAGAAAACGAAGAGAGAAAGGCTTCTGCTCCGTGGAAAACGGACAGCCCGTTGCTGTGGATCATAAGAAGACAGACTTCAGTTTGGCCCGTGCTCGTGTCAACTGCCAATACTGCATCTCTTGCCGAACAGCCGAAAAGTGCATATTAATCGAGCCTGTAAGCGTCGAACCTTGTCCGCATTTTTCAATGCGTTTGTCGATCCCAATTAGACCGTCGTACGTTCAAGTCCTTTCGCCTATTCAGACCCCGGCTGCCAAAACTGGATACTTCTCTTTAGTTCCAATCCGGCAGTTGCTTTTTATGTCTTGGCCGTCCACTGCCGACTCATTTATTAAAAATTCACTAACCATCTACCTGGCTCCTGGATATGCTGGCAACTACTAGTAGCAGTAATAGATCATGGCTTGGCTTTGGTTTCTCATCGAGGGGTCCATCGCCCTAATCTTGATCTATACGCTCTACCTTGCCGCGCTGCCAAGGCCTTTGCCAGGTATTCCGTATAATCATGAGTCTGCCAAAAGGCTCTTTGGGGATATTCCTCTTATGAAAAAGGTACGATACCGGCGGCAATGGATATGGAGTCAGCCTCGGCAGCATGGATCGGCCGTGTCTCAAGTCTTTTTGTTTCCGTTTCGCACACCGACAATCATCGTGTCCGACTATCGTGAAGTCATGGACATTTGCTCACGGCGGTCGAAGGAGTTTGACAGAGGAGTCAGGAATAGAGAGTTGTTTGGCGTTGTGACTCCGAATTTCCACTTCGCAATGCCAACTGCGGATCCTCAATTCAAGTTCAACAAGAAACTGGTTCGCGACCTCATGACAACAAAGTTTCTCAACAAGGTTCGTCTCAACTTACAAAAGATGTACGCTACGGGAGTCATATACTTACAGTATGATAGGTTTCAGCGCCTCCCGTATATGAAAAAGCCTCTGCTCTTGTCGCCTTATGGAACCTGAAGGCATTCAAGGCTCATGGCGGACCGTTCGAGGCAGGGTGTGACCTCTACTCAGCGACTCTCGACATGATATGCGGCGTCGCCTTTGGCATGGAAGATACAAAGTCTGCGCTACGGCATGAGATTGCTCATGTGCAGTCGACCCATCCCACCTTTTCAACGATGGAGGATGGACCAGCATATTTCTCTCAAGCTCGAGCCATACCGGAGCTGGAGGCTCTCCTTGACATCCCGAAAATGGTGTCCATAGCTCAAGCTAGCCCGTTTCCCACCTTTTCGCAATTCCTCGCGTTGCTCAAACCAAGGCATGCACGAGCTCAGTGGAACAGGAGGGCTTTGGTGAGACGACAGATAGATCGGAGTCTACCGAGACTTACTTCGGCTGGGGCAGAAGGATGCAAGAGTGCATTGGATCAACTCTTGTGGCGAGAGATGAATGCTGCCAAGGAGGCTGACCGATTACCGGATTACTACTCGCCCGCAATTCGAGATGAAGTAAGATATGCGCGCTCGCATCTATCTGAGAAATGAAATATGCTAATACAACTTTGAATAGATTCTTGGATATCTCCTTGGTGGTCACGATACCACAGCCGCCAGTCTCTCGTGGTGGGTGAAGTTCATGTCGACCTACCAGTCCGTCCAGGCTCGCCTTCGCGATGCCCTGCGACAGGCTCATTCCTACGCTTACCGGGACTCTCGGTTCCCAACGATGGAAGAGATTTGTGGAACATCGATACCTTATTTGGATGCCGTCATGGAAGAAGCCCTTCGCTGTGGTTCTGTTGCGACGCTTATCGCCCGAACGGCGACTTGCGATACGCAAATCCTAGGATATCCAATTCCAAAGGGCGCGGATGTCATACTCACCGTCACAGGCCCATCCATGACGGAGCCAGCTTTACCAATTCCCGAGTCGTTGCGTTCTTTGGAGTCGCAAGAGGCCAAAGACCGGGTTCCCTGCTGGGAAGACGACGTATCCGAGTTCAAGCCAGAGAGGTGGCTCAAGATGGTCAAGAGTGCCGACGGGAGCAAAGAAGAAGAAGTCTTTGACCAGAATGCAGGGCCAACTCTCATCTTCTCGGCCGGGCCAAGGCAGTGCTTTGGGAAAAGGTTGGCGTATATGAAGCTACGAACAGTAATGACATTGTTAATATGGAACTTTGAGTTCCAGCTCCTAGATGGGTCGTTGAACAGTCCGGACATTCATGAATGTTTTGTAAATCTACCAAAGGACTGTTACGTCAAACTTGCAAAAGTATGAGGGGGCTGGGATGGGTAGACTGGGTTTATCTTTTTTAATGCGCCGTCTTGTCTTTTACGACAATTCGCATTTCTTGCACATATAGTTGGAGAGTGTCAAATATGGAATATATTGATTCAAATAAAAAACAAAGTTTAACAATTTCGCAAAGCAGTGCGTGCCGTCTAATTCAAGTTCTATACCTTTTATCCACCATCGCCCTTTATAAACGCATGAAATCACTCCAGTCTAACACACACCATAACTTCATGCCGCTTGAGCAATCGCCGCAGGCTGAATAGCCATCTGTGCAGCTTCAGCCTGGCGAAGCTCTGCCCACCTGTTCAGGAGACTCAGATAGGCCTGCCATCCGAGGTTAATCATTCCGGCAAAGAGGGCTCGGTATTCCAGTGGCACATAGGAAAGATTGAATGCCATGACAAAGGGCCAGACTTTGCAGGAATTGATCCAGCTTGTGAGCAGAGTGTCTCTGACACGCTGGACAGCGCCGTTGATACCCTCGCCGGTGAGGAGGGCCTGCATGCTGAAGAAGTAGACATTCATATACGTGGCAAAAAGAAGCTGGTTCATGACGATTTTGACTCCTAGAGACGCCGCACGAGATGAGTAATTGAAGTTTTTGGCGAGAAACTGGAACCTGTAGACCGAAGGCCGTCAGCATATATATATTCTCCCCAAGTTTCAATGCAATTTTCTCACCATTTATATGCCGGAATGGCGGTACCCGCTCCGATGAAGACGTTTCGCACCGTCCGCACAGGATCGTATTCATCATCATTCATACTCTGAGCAACAATGTCGGCGCTGAAGAAGATGAATATGCTGCTTATGGTCTGAGTCACATAAGGCCTTTTCTTCTGAGATCGTGCATATGCCTGAGCCACGCGGGTTATCGGCCCCAGACGCTGCCATAGGGGAAGCGCTGCGACCACATTTTGTGTTGATGGTGAGACCGTGGGCAGACTGCTGCTTGCCGTCTCTGGTGACATTTTGCCCTGAATCTGCGTCTGGGATGAACTTGGTGTAGATGACTGGGCTCGGAACTGGGGTCGTGGGCGGTACGCTAACTGGAGCTGACGCCGCAGAATCGAGCGAAAAGGGGTTGATGCCATCTCTTTTTCTTTTCTCGTATTCAATCTTCCGACTGTTTTCTTCTTGCTCTTCGTGAAAGAGATAGTCTATGGTGTATCACAATTTTGAAAAGTTTCATTTTCCGTTCTGTCAGACAGAGAGTCAAGAGCTCCAACTGTTATCAAATCAAACCCACGCCTTTTTCACTACTAGTACATGATAAGGCGTCGGTACCGGCTTTCGGCACAAGCCATTTGTAAGCCGTTTTAGGCAATTCTCGGACCGTGAGGGATGGCAAGCTGTGGCTGATCGGAAATTGGCCTTTTCGGCGAGACCGTTTGTTTAGAGAAGGTTGCCCAGTTTCTCTATTGTTTCGTATTCATGTTTCACTTGTACAAAACTTAAAATCTCCTCCCTTTTGGAAGGGTTTTTGATTCCTTCAAACCTCCCATCGCCAAGATGCTGCCCAACTGTGCTTCGCTGTCACAGACAGTTCCGTTGTCGGCTGACTATTGCCGACTCGCAAGAGGCCGGAGCATTACGGAGACGGACTCGTACACTATTTTATGCAAACTCGACATATGCCCGGCATAAACACGTACAAGAACCACTAAGCTAGATTCGCGCGTATCAACGGTACAATGTCAGGAGCTTTCTTTTTCCCACTGCAAAAAGCTTCTCCCCTCACCGTAAAAGTAGTAACTCCCTAGCGTGGAGCTTACAGCAACGAGCTGCCCATTGTTCAACGCAAAGACTCCATTCCAATTTGATTATCACTGTTTAGGAAGCTTCATCATGAGTGATACCAGTCAGGTTGAGACGGCCCAGTCGACAATCCAGTCGACGGCGCCGTCCATTGACCCGTCTCTCGATGGCAGCGGCGTGTCGAGTGCGAGTGGCGGTACCAGCCCAAGTGGCGGTAACATGGACGACCTTTGGGTCGCGTTGCCAAAGCCAGCACAAACCGTTTCGTCCGAATCGCTGCCTGATCGCGTGAGGAGGATCAGAGTCGACGTCGAGGAGCTCGAGGTCTTTTACAGCATCTCCGTCTCTCCCGGCCGTCACGAACGGCTGCGCCGCTACTTTTCAGATGAGCTCAAGTCCCTCTTCAGCCTCGACTTTGAAGCCCTCAACCAGTCGGACAAGATCGACTTCCTGCTCCTCCGCAACTTCCTCAGGCGCAAGAACCACCAGTTGTACGCCCAGAAGGAGGCCAACAAGGAGATCCAACGCCTGATTCCCTTTGCACAGCTCATCACTACGCTGTGCGAAGCTCGCCGAGACGTCGACCCCCTGTCGAATGAGCGGGTCGCCCAGCAGCTCGAAGACATTGCAAGGCTGGTCAACCAGGTCAAGGACGGCATTGAGAATGACAGAATCAAGATTAGCAAGACGGCTGCTTTCAGAGCCTCCAAGGTGGTCACGGAACTTCGAGGCCATCTCCAGGAATTCTTCAACTTTTATTCATCGTACGATCCCATGTTCGACTGGTGGGCCACCGCCCCGTGGAAGGAAGCCGATGCTGCAATGTCACAATTCATCCCGCTCATCCAAGACAAGTTGGCGGGGATGCATCAGGGAGAAACGGGCGATATCATCGGCGAGCCTCTCGGAAGAGAGGCGTTGATGGCTGAATTGGAGACCGAGATGATTCCCTACTCGCCCGAGGAGCTCATCACTCTGGCCAAAGAACAATTTCACTACTGTGAACTGCAGATGAAGGCCGCCTCTGAGGAGCTTGGCTATGGTGACAACTGGAAGAAGGCTCTCGACTCCGTCAAGAAGCACGCCGTCCCTCCCGGCGAGCAAACAAGCTTTGTGAAGAAGCTCGTCCGCGAGGGTGCCGCCTTTGTCAAGGAGCATGACTTGGTTACCGTCCCGCCGTTGGCAGAGGAGGTCTCTCGCATGACCATGATGAGCCCCGAGATGCAAAAGGTCGCACCCTTCTTCCTGGGCGGGCCTCTCATCATGGTTGCCTATCCAACTGCCGATATGCCACACGAGCTGAAGAAGATGGTGATGCGTGGCAACAACAGGCACTTTGCCCGCGCAACCGCGTTCCACGAGATGATCCCAGGCCATCGCCTCCAGCTTTACATGAGCGAGCGTCACAACAGCCACAGGCAGATCTTCACCACGCCCTTCAGCATCGAGGGCTGGGCCATGTACTGGGAGTATGTCTTCTGGGAGCGCGGCGACTTCTTCGAGACGCCCGAAGACCGCATCGGCACCATGTTCTGGCGAATGCACCGCTGCGCCCGCATCATCTTCTCTCTCAAGTTCCATCTCGGACTCATGTCTCCCCAAGAATGCATTGACCTGTTGGTCGAATGGGTCGGCCACGAAAGGTCCACTGCCGAGGGCGAAGTCAGAAGGTCGTTCAACGGCGATTACGGTCCTCTCTACCAGGCCGGCTACATGCTCGGCGCACTGCAGCTGTTTGAACTTCACAGGGAGATTCTGGAGAGCAATCACATGTCTGAGAAGGACTTCAACGACGCGTTCCTCAAGGCCAATTTCATGCCCATCGAACTGTTCCGAGCCCTGGTCCTAGACTTGGAGTTGCATCCGGATTACACGCCCAATTGGAAGTTTAACAAATAAAGAGAACGCGGCCCTGAACGGGGGTCAGTGGATGAGAAGGAAAAAGTTGGCATTCATTTTTGGGTTTGGGTTCAATGTTCTCTCGCTGTTGGGGGGAGCTTGTACCGTCATGTCTCTATGCATTTGCTCTTGACTCCGTTTAGCACGTTTTCATACTACAACACACAGCCTCAGCAAGCCGCATAGCGAACAATGATCTACTGGTTAAGTATTTTTGCTTTTTTTTTTCATAGGTATCTAATGTTATATGACGGATGAAATTTTATGAAAGTTGATGTCTCTACTCTAATGTGTCCTTTCCTAATGCCTGCTGGATGTGTGACATGTACAGCGAGGCCTTGACGGTTTGCAAAATGTAGTAATTGCATGTACCTAGTAGGTATGAGTTTCTACAGAGTTGGAAAGTCACATGTAGAGCTGATGGAATAATGGTGATCAAGTTTCCCTAGGTAGGTTGAGTAGTTCTAGAGACCTGTAGATCTAGGTAAGTCGAGTTTCATTCGGCAGACCAACTTAAACGTACGAAATATGAGTAAGAAACATTTTCTCAATCAAAGAATAACGGCAAACGACAACTATTGATACGCCAGATATGCATCCCTCGTAAGTTGATATATCGCTGTGCAAAACCATCCGCTTCAAATGTCCCCATCATCCTCATTGAGAAGCTCCAGACCACTATCATATCTCTTCCGCAATACTCTACTCCCTCTGCGCCGCAAGCTTTCCAAGTATTCTCCCGAGCGTACAACCGTCCGAAGCGTATCTGGTTCATTACTACCATACTCGCTGCTTGGATCACCAATACTAGGCTCACCAAGGAAACTCTGGCTCAATCGCAAGACTCTCTGCAGCTCCTCCTTCATCGAATCCATAGCGTGTTTGGCTTTCTTCCTCTCTTCCTCCATCTGACCCTTCATCCCGCTATTCTCTCTCCGAAGAGCGTGAATGGTATCTTGCGCAAGTTGTAGCGAAACGTTGACCCTGTCAATATCACCTCGCAGCTCGGAGACTCGCGCATCCCGAAGTGCGAGTGCTGTTCTGTGCTGTCTACTCATAGCAGCCGTCTGCCTAGTCAGAGAAACTTCTGTAGCGCTCATTTCTTTGAGGAGCTCTGCGGTTTGGACGACTGCTTTTTCAATCTTAGCTTCCAGTTCGGCGATGATAGTATCTTTGGCCGCGATTGAATCTTCACTCGACTTCTGCTGAGAGATATGCATGTTTGTAGATTCTCGATGCTCCTTCTCCATTCGTGCTACGAGCTTTTCAAGCTCTGCGATGTCGCGAACATAGCCGTCAACTGCACCCTTGAGTCGGTCATTGCTAACCTCAAGCTCTCTGACACGGTTGTCTTTCTCGTCGAGCGTACGGTATACTCCCGCGATCTTCTCATTGAGCTCATCCATGACGGAGACTCGTGAGTCAAGTTGTTTGCGTAGGGATTGCTCAATCTCATGGTACTCGTTAATTGACTCGTCATCTTCCTTGGACTTCTTTGCCAGGTCTCTCAGACGCATTAGCAGAAGATCAAGCACCTGCGCGCCGCGGGAAGTGAGCGGCAAAGAAACCTCTCCCGGTGTGAAATACTCTAGCTCGATACGAGCAGCTCGAAAGCCAGCCGCGAGCGACAAAACCATTTCGCTCACATCATCGCCGGGAAACCCCAACTCGCTAATGGCAGACGTGAGATGTGAAGCTGCGGTAGCCCGTTCGGACATGGTTTGTAGCAGTAACTGGACCTGGTTCTCGACGGTCTCAAGGGTAGAAAAGGCTCGGCTTCTCTCCGAAGGGCCATTTGATAGCGCATCGCCAATGCGCGCACTAAGAGCATGATATGAATCCAAAGTCGCTGTCAATCTGTGCATTTCAAAATGCAGTGATGCAATCTCCTCTTCAAGTAGTTGCTTATTTGAGTCCGGATAACACAACGGAGTATCGCGAGAGGAGGGTGTTGGTGAGGCAGCCCGGGAGCATGGAGATGCAAGCATGCGTGGACCTGTTGCAGGAGGAGTCATAAACGAGGATCTTGCCCTTGCCGGTGTGCTGGCCTGCAACTGTAACATGGTGCTGTCACCGAAGTGATCATCATCTCGAGCCGTATCCATTAAATCGTTTTTTGAGGCATCACTTGATGACTTCGCCCAGCTGTAATACTGAGTCACCCCCTCTTTAACCGAGTTCCTGGAAAGCTCGTCTTTGAGTTCTTCAACTTGCCGTTCTAGGAGCCATACCCTCTCTGTGTCCATGATGACCGTTGCATTCCGTAAGTCGTAAATCTCACTGTCTCTGGCCCTGACATCAGCCTTGAGCCGGGCAATCTGTGCTTGAGCCGTCTGTTCTTTGCGGCGTTTTTCCTGCTCGAATTTGTGAAGTAAATCACGGAAACCATTGCGACGCATCCGACGTTCAACACGACCATCAACTGTCTGATGAAGATCAAGAGCCGTGTGGCGACTCAGTCGTGGGGCCGAGCTGGGGCTTCTTATGTGGGCTGACCGTCGACTTCTCGGAGTCGCAAGATGCGTGCGCCGCACCATTGGTGTAAGGCCGCTTGAGATTATAGAAGAGCTCGGATCAGATAAACGAGATCCTCTTTTTCTCCCGTGGGGAGTTCCTGGAGGCGTCGAAATACCCAGAGGCACTTCCGATTTGATAGCTGTGCGCGCGCAGCATCGTCGGCTGCGGCGTAACGCAACAGGAAGGTCCAGACCTTCCATATCGGCAAACTGTTAGATGTATTATTTCCTTGTTTTCATTTGAACTCAAGACGGCCTTTTGTTTTCGAACAGTACGAGGACGTGATTCAGGACAAGTCGTGGGAACGGACATCAGAGCATATAGATAGGCCCAACGGAGAATCTTGGCTTCTACCACTAGCGCTCAAGGTAAACATCCATGCCTATTGTACACACCGCGTCAGAGACTTGCCCCTCTCCTATCATGACCATGTACGCGCATACGAGTAAATACGTGTAGCCCTTGCATCAACCCATGCTCGACTCGGGCAGCTTTTGTTTACATGTTGCCTGCTGAGGCTTAGCGCCCGAGTACATCGGACAGCCGGCCCCACCGTCTCCCGGCAGAGCTTCTCTTCCAACGAACTGGGCGTTTATCGAGGGCGGGCTGCATGTCTTAGACTACAGGTAACCGCACTTTTTGATAAAGAAAATACAGATAGATAGTACTCCAGGAAACAAGTACTCCGTACTGTCGCGTCTTTTGTAAAGTGTATGAAAACCTCTCATCCCGCCATCAACAGAACCCTCCGAGTCAAGGGCGAGCAGAACCCAACCAACGCGTAGTTGGATGTGGGGAGAATAGTTGACAGGTGTGAGCCAAACAATAGATATCAGGTAAGACAATGCCAGCTGATCATCCCACTATAAACCCAATACAAGTGGATTGTTATTGTTGTTGTTGACACGGCATGTAAGTAGGCTCTCTTCTCGCCATAAAGACAAAAACGACCTGCCGAAAGCCAAATATGCAATCTTGAAGAAAAAAATAAATAAAGGTCAAGACACTTATTCATCTCTACTAATTAGTCTCAGAGGTGGTCGTGTTGACAATTCCACGGACCTTTCACTGCCACCCATTGGCATCTATTCGAAACACCACAGCCTTATTGCCCGTATTCTCATCCACCATCCTATTATCATTTATCGTAAGAATATCAGTCGATATTTGTGACATCTTCCGACCTTCCAAGCTGCAAATTTTCTTCGGGTCCTGGTACGACAGTACTACTACATTGGTGCCGTATTCACCTACATGGGACGCCGTTGAGACATATATTCCGTATGAGCGGCCGTGCCTTTTTTACCAAAAGACAAACTTCTGCGTTTCCTTGGGAGGCTTGGATTCATGAACACATGAGAAGCGGTGTCATTCTCTTCGAGATAGAATGGGTGCTCAATACTGGCATCATCTGTCGCAGCTGCCGCAAAAATTGCTTCTCTGACGTGCGTTCTTGAGCAAGTCTCGAATCTGTCCGACGCCTCTCCACTCAGAATCCCTTTCCATGTCAGAAACCAGAACCTGCTGATGATCTTTTACTCTCACGATTCCCAATATAGAGCCCAAAGCGAGATTCGGTGCTGAGAGGATCGGAGCCGCTGGACTTGCAGTGTGTAATGTCGCATTGGTCATGGTAATGTAGTCATAGGTGGCGGCGCGCTCACCAGTGTGGTCAATGACAAGGATGGGCCGCTCGATACAGTCATCAAATTCGGCCTATCCTGCAAAATACTGGTTTTTACAGCAGAGTGTGTTGTCATGGTTATCGCGGACAGCGTTATCGTCTCCTTTGGATGTGACTTCATCATAAATATAGACTTTCGTGTCAATGTCACCGCCAGCATCACGCAACTAAGGACTGTGGAGAAGACTGTCATGACGATTGCGAATGGCAGCATCCGTTTCCGATAGTACCAGGGTCTCTGGAGAGGTTCTCGGTGTAGTTGATAGTACTGCTCCCGAGCGGTATTTGGCTGTTGGTCATCCGCAGATCGTGTAGTAGAGCGCCGAGGAGCGGATGGTGGTATTGGCGCCTCATGCACAGCAGCAGCCTGTCTGTTTTGCTGCTGCACAAGGTAAGCGATATCAAATAGCGGCATCATGGTGAAGTCTCTTGGTTGGACTGTGATGTTTTTATAATCATGGAGAATAAAGTGCACTACCCTCAGATGCACCTGGCCGTGAGGAACTTGCATGCTTATATACAGATGGGGTGATTCTACAAGGAATCAGTAGCAAGATTAAGAGCATCATGACCATCAATTTGCTCCACCATGGAGTCACAATATCACGTCCAATGGTGCATAAACAGGACCAACAGGCAAATATGAGAAGAGCAAATATGAGAAGTCCATCAGATGCATGCGGACGAGCTGGAAAGCAACTGTAACGGCGGACATTGGAAGCCGTGTGCATCCTCATAGTGTTGAAAACTTCAGATGTATGTCACAGAGTGACCAGGTTGCTAACAATCACAGCACGAATGTCGTGATTCAGTCACACTGCTAAATAATGCACAAATGCGTGATTCAGGGTCAAGTGAAGGTGACCATGGAGATGACTCACAGGATTATGCAGGACAAGGCAATGAATGCCTCGGCAGGATATCCAGCACGGAGAGTCCTCGGTATCTTTGTCTGAAGGATTCATGTTGATCCAATGTGAAATGTTGAAATTGATCAATGATGATTCCAGCTATTAATAATACGTGCATGTCCACATCATGCCTCGTCCACTTAAGCTCAGTGGCTGGCGCAGGTACGAGTACATGTACCTGTGCCGCAGGGCTTAGCACGGGTGGGAACATGTACATCCTCGTACCATTTGCAGAGATAAGGCTGCATGCGCAGATAAGTGCCCAAGATTGCCGAACGACGAGACGGGCACGATGAAGCTGGTGTGGTATGGATGATTTGATGTCCATGATTAATACCCACGGATGGGGCTGGTAACGTAACAAATCCAATGCCCAAGCTTCCCGGGCTTCAATTTTAGCTGACCGAGTCCCCCCCAGGACAGCCCAGGGACAGCCCAGGGACAACGGCGGGCGGCCAAGGGCCCTGCAGCGCCTGCTAACGGCCACTAACCGCTTAAATTAGCACCGTCCAGCTTCCCTACAGTCATGCTCCAGGCTGATTCCTCCGGGTTACCACCGATCCGACTGGACCCCATAATACGGCCAAGCTCAATCCATACCCGTCAGTCATGCTTCTTTTGCTTCAGCTTCAGACTGATCCTCTGCTCATCCTCATCCTGCTTCCTCTGGCCCAGCCCGCCATCCTGAGAAGCCGGAAGATGACGGCGCTTCCAGGTGCCGAATGATCCATTCTCAACCTGCTCACCAAGGCAATGTCGCCATGGCCGTGCCGGCACGCAAAGTAAAGTTCGTCGCGTCTGATCCCGCCCGCGGCGGTTTGCCCGTGAAACGACGACAGGTCCAGCAGGCCTGTCTGTCGTGCAGGCGCAAGAAGGTATCGTGATTGATTCCCGTCGCCGTTGCCAGATGCATGGACTAACGGCCTGCTTGCTAACGGCGTTGAAGCGAAAATGCAACCATGCGGAAGATGCCATGGTTGATGACGCTTCCCTCGAAGACCACAAAGGCCTGCTGGAAACGTCCCCTTCTCAATCCTCGTGAGGCCTTGCTGTATCACCCCCCCGATGTTTGCCAAACTTCTGACACTATGCCGAGACCTGGGACTTCTAGATCATCTCTCACGCCTTCAGTCCGCATGAGGCCGCTTGGCGGGGAGGACGCCGCGACACCAGCCGGCAGAACTGGTCTAAACACTCATTCATCACCCGTCTCGCGGCGGCCCCTCCCAGGAGGCTTCAACCATGGCGAAACGCAAGCAAATACGCCTGCAGCACACATCGCGCAGGACATTGCCGCGCGACCGCAGTCGTCACGCTTTGTGGGCGACTTGAACCCAGAGGGCATGTTCATGGAAGCTGCAGTTCCCAGTGTGACCCGTGCCTCATCACAGAAAGGAGATGTGGGCATATGGTTTCCCGCAGCTACTACTGGACAGCCATCCCAGTTCATCACCTCGCGCCCTCCACCTGTCATGGACAGCTTTATGCTCCCGTTTGTACGAGAGCATTGCCTGTCCTGCCTGCCCCCTGAAGAGGATTATGCCCGGTTGAAAGCACTGTTTTTGCAACGAGTTCACCCCATCTTTCCCGTCATCCCCGAGGCCGCCCTCAGTGGACCTACAGACAGCCCTTCCAGCATCGTCCTACGGCAACTTGCTTGTTTGGCAGCCAGTTCTGATCCACAGGCGACTCCATATCTGCGTCTGAAGAATAAGGGCCTCAGCCCGCTGCGGCCCTCCGAATTCTCCAGCGCATTGTCTTCCTCGGTCCGTGCCATTTTGGAAACAAGCATTATTCCCGACAGAGTGGTACACATACAAGCGCTCACCATGCTATCCCTCTATACTCAGCCTACCTGCGCGGAAGAGTCCGACTTACCGGCTCAGCTTGGGGGTAGGGCAATCCACCACATCCAAACTTTGGGGTTACACCTTCTTAGATATGATGGGCCGAATTTTGGTGAATTGGAAAATCTCTTTTGCGCAGTTTGGGCCCTGGATAGGATAAATGCCGCCATGTATGGACGACCGTGCCTGATCCATGAGAGAGATATTGGGGCGGATCTCGACGCTTGTATCAAGAAACGCCAGCCTGCCTTCCGGCTTCTGCTATCCGTGGCACAATGGCTGGATAAAGTCGTGGAGCTGTATCGCCCTGGCCCTAGTGCGCAAGTGTCCGGCTTTGATAAAGTCGCATACATTGATCTACCCGTTCTTGAAGCAATGATTGTGGACGCAGATGCCTTGAAAGTCCCAACATCTCTCATTGGTAAGCTCTCTACAGACGAATCATGTGTGGCTATATTCCTGACCAACGTTACTAGCTACTATTGAAACGTTTTATCATGCCGTGATAATACTATCGTGCCGGCTTCCCCGGCCAGGAACAATCATCGCAGCCTCGACATTGCCACCCCCATCTGCCAATGCCCGCCGTTCACTTGCAGCCGAGCGCATCGCGTGCGCAGTAGAAAGGGACTGCCTAAGCTCTCTTCCATTTATTCCCTACGCAGTGTCGCTCGCTCTCAGCGTCGAGTATCGAAAGATGAGGCACAGCCGGTTGCCCATGTTCCGCACGCGAGCAATGAACGCCTTCAAAAGAAACTGCGACCTCCTTCGATCTTATAGCGAACATTACTGGAGCGCTCGAGTTGTCGCTGGGCTTGGAGATGGCGTATTACGAGAAATGGAGCGAGCGGCCAACACGTTGGCTAAGGAGCACAGTCCTCAGCCGGCCGAAGTACCGCCAAAGCCCGTAATGGATGATCAAGATGCGCCAGTTGCTCAAGATCCGGGTCCTACGCCGTCAGGGGACCCCGTGACGATGAATTCTAACCTGGGCTTTGAGAGCGTCATTGACTTTTCCGTCATTGACGCGATTTCGGGTCAGGATGTGTTTGGGCATATTGACCCCAACTTTAACCTAGACGCCGTGGAAGATGCCTTGGAAGCAAATCTCGATATTGGTCTTCCGCCCAATTGGGGAGACTGGGGCCAGTTTGCGGCATGAAGCATGGTTGTGATGGGATTAGATTGAATGCGCATAGCTTTTATACGTAACCGCTTGGTAGATAGTCAGGGGTGTTTTGTATTTAGAGAGGCGCGGGTATCAATTTGCGATTGATGGATACCAGGCGTTTTCAGCCGTTGCATGACTGAACAGGCCACTCTTATGGGTGAGTTGGGATAACATTACCAATTGGTCTATACCACGCAGTTTGATTGAGTGTTGGATAATGGACGCTTATACACGAAGCACTATTCAAAGGGAAATTGGGTAACATTCGGTTCAACAATCATATATATGCCTACAGCTCATCAAGAATACTAGATAACAATACACTTGAAAAAGAAAAAGAAAAAGACAAAAAGGTTGCCAAACGCAGAATGGGGGGCTGGGATGATGCAGAAAAAAATTGAATCTCCGATACTGGGAATCGAACCCAGGGCTGCTCGGCACTCGAAGGATGAGAGCGAGCGATGTTAGCCACTACACCATATCGGATGGATGCTTGTTGTTGAAAGCTCCTGTGCTATTGGCCACTATAGAGCTAGACGCGAGGCCTGCGCTCATCATCGACAAGAGATCTGATTTCGCATCATGGGCAAGCAAGGCAATAAGAGTCACCCGAGGAAGATATATATAAAAGAGTTGGTAGGTGCCTTTTATTCGGGGCATCAAAATCAAAATCGTGATTCATATCAACATTGACGTATTCTCCACGTCTTGCCATCGCTGAAGCTTGTATCATACAGACACGCTCCACGTTGGGTGTAATGTTTGGGTTCTTTACAGCAACAAGGGCCCATGTATCTGCTCTTCTCTTCCTGCATCTTAAGATGATGCGCACGCAATGATGAAGCATCGCATGAGTCCGGTGATGCTATGTCCAGCTCAGGAAAGGGGCTAGAAATGCCCATCCTATGTACCTGATGCTCGGAGTGGCGATGGTTTGAGGTGCGGCGTTTCGTTTCGGCGTTTGCCCGACGATGTGCGAGTGCGAGACATTCGGCGCATAGCTATTCTCTCACAGCCAAGGACCGGTATCGACTTCTTCGTCTATACCGGTGCATCATCGCAGTCGTGGCGGGCGTAAATGGGTATTTCTCTTCGACCTCAAGATGAGCATCGTTTCACTTGGCAGGCGGCTTCGTAGTGATGTCGGTCGGTTTCCCGCGAGCCTGGTTCTTCAGCTCGCCGATGAAATGCCTGAAAAATCCATCCGTTCGACCTCCCGGATTCGGATCCGCTGCAAATAGACAGTTTCTCGTCAGCTCAGTCTCTCCCTTCAATCTTCAAACACTCGGCGTCCGTACCCGTAGCTTCTCCCGGCGCAAGCGGCTCGTGCGGATTTCGGCCATGCTGCTTCTCGTTGATCGCGCGGTGGACGCGGCCGACGGCTCTGTGGAAGCCCGGCTGGCGGAGGATCTGGAAGCTGTTGCGTGAGCGATAGTTGAGAGGGGAAGTCGTGCGCCTGTCAAAGGGACACTTACGGTGTCGATGATTCGATCCTCAAAAGCCTGGATGAGCCGAAGCGCGTACCAGTACGGCGACATTGTGATTTTCCTGCTGATTGCTGCGGGAGGAGATTGTGGTGGCGGGAGGAATTGAGAGGAGGCGCCGGCTTAATAATAATTGGAGAGGAATTTACTGGTGGTAGAGATTTTGTCGCGACGGCGATGCTGAGGTAAAGCTGCATGTACGTACCTTTGCTGACAGGCGGAGGATTTTGATCAGCCTCACTTTGTAATTGTACATAAATACACGTACATATACGGCTGCAATATCAAGCAGGGGCAATTGTGCTTCTTTTGATGGGGAACAAGTCAAAAAATCTCAATTCACTTTTCTGCTTATGCATTGCCGTCTCCTCCTTCTTTTGCGAAGGAGAATCCATAGGGTATTGCGGTTTAACAGCGCTCGAATAAAAACATACTTGATCATTCTTCCAGCTCATTCCAACGAGTCCAGTTTGTCGTTACTTTTCCCTCCATCAATTGACGATATCCATTCTCCTTTTCACTTTTTTTTTCTTACTGCTTGTTGAGGTACTGGCCAATGAAGGAGTCAAGGTAGGACTGCTTGCCCAGGGGAACGCCCTCCTTGCGCAAGATGTTGTAAGCGGTGGAGAGGTGGAAGAAGACGTTGGGCAGAGCATAGCCGTTGAGGTAGTTGGAGCCGGGCATCTGGAACGTGCCAGCAGAGCCCATTCCGAGGGTGACGAGCTCGTTTTGGCGCTGGTTGATGACGTCCTTGTCGGCAGTGGCGAGGATCTCCTCAGCTTTGGCGATGCGGGCGTAACAATCGGCAAAGGTCTCAACCTCGCCCTCCCAGGAGTGAGGCTCGACGCCGGTCAGACGGGCGACGATCTTGGTTGAGGTGTCGGTGACCATCTTGACCTGGAAGACAAGGGGCAGCATGTCGGGATGGATGCGGACGGCCAGGAGAGCGGCAGCATTGGGTGAGGCTTCACCCAGCTTGAGGATGTTGGTGAGAGACTTGAGGGCGCTCTTGGCCAGGGGGATGGAGGCGTCGTAGAGAGAGTAGCTCATCTTGGAACGATTAGGACTCGAATTGATTGGCTGGGTTTGGGATGGTTTAGAAGAGAAAAGAGGTGAGATGTGATGAGGCAATTGACAATTGGAGTCTCGCAATCAAGAGAGGGAGTGGCCTTGGGGATATATATATTAGTATCAATGTTAACCTTGGGTCATTTACCCCGAGCGTATTCACTTGGACTATACACTATGCTATTCATCCATCGGGAATATAACGTACAACGTTAATGTCCCTCTCCTGAATCAGCAGGTGGTCTCCGCCTATCCTCGAGTCAAACTTAGCAACTACAAGCCGCTACTACTCTGGTCTGAGAGGACTCGCGATAGTCTGGTCACCGTCCTCGCTTGAATTCCGTATTCCGTATTCCGTCGCCGCTTGTCTCGCTTCCGCTTCTCTCGCAACTGCGGCTTGACTCAACGGATCCTCTCTCCTCTTCCAGCTCAACTCCCCTCCCAACGGCCCACAGACGGATCCTCTTGGGCACAGCATTACCATTAGCTGTTGGCCAGAATCGAGGCTTGAAAGGCCCGCAACGCAAACACGACGCTGGATTACTAATTAGAATCGCATCGAAGCCACTCCCGCAGTCCAGCCAGAGAGCGGTCAAATGAAATCGAGCGGCGTGTCATTCATTGTCAATCCCTCATGTCACAGGGAGGGCAAACTCCCAGCCGTTGTGGATCACCAATGAGCTGTTGTTGTGCATGTGTGAGTCCCTAGTCCATGTTCATGCTCACTAATAACTGACTGGCCGAGCCAGTGCGAGAGACGCCGACGACCCGAAGGGGGGCAGCAGAATCCGGCCATCTGCATCATTTCTGCACTCCAACACACAAGTTCGGTTGGACATGGGCCAAGGGGCCAATCGAGTGACCCATGACTCTCATCGGCTCGTTTCTCGTCTCTTTTTGCCCGTTTTATTCTCTCCCTTGTTTCCTTTTCCCAAAGTGGACAACGGTGCGGACCGTGGAAATAACAGCTCGGCTCTCGGCCATCCAGTCAGCACCGTATTACTACTACCCACCTCGCGGCTATCCAATCTCCATCTCCATCTCCATCTCCTTGTGCAATGACAAATCGATCCGCGCAAAAAGTACAAAGTGCAACGTTCAAGGGCTTCGCTTCACTCAACACGGTCCCCTCCCTGTGTATCTGCCTGCCGAAGGATTCGATCAAGAGAAGCCCCCCGTGTTACCAAAGCTGAAGGATCCAAGATTTGGATTACCACGCAGCCGAGACATCAGCAAACAATGACGCCTTTTACTCAGCAAACATTTCAGCTTAGAAATTGAAGGACAAGACTGTGAACCCAACAAACGGGTTTCAGGAGCAACTCTTCACCGTCCGCGCTGACATGGTGTTCACAGTTCAGCAAAGCACAGCACAGCAAAGCACAGCACAGTGTTGCTTGCATATCCCGCCTCTTGTTTTTTTCCCTTTCTTCTATCCGTATTACTGATCAATAAGCCGTCATCAAACCGAGCAGAAACTAGAATCTTGTTAGTCCACGACGCTACGCCGCTCGATGCGAGACACGCTTCATATTACAAATGCCTCCCAGATAGTGTACAGTACAGGGCAGTCTCATCCTCCACTCGCCTTCGCCTCCAAACAGCATACCAACCAATGCCACGGGACCAAAAGAAGGCCACAGCAAAATCCTCACGCCAATCCAAAAAAAAAAAAAAGTTACATGAAAATAAACTCTCTCTCTCTCTCTCTCTCAAATCAGCCCCAAAGTCGCGTTAAACCTATCCACCACTTCTCTCGCTCCAGGCAGGGCTGAAGGACTCGCAACAAGCTTATCCAAGCCCATTGCCCGTCGGCCCTCGGGGTTGACCCATCGCCGCACCATATCCTCTGTCACGCGGCCGATGTGCTTTGATTCACCATCGCCGCCCGGAAAGTCGGGTCCTGGTGTGCCGTCCAAGAAGGCCTGGCGTTGTCTGGCGAGGTATTGCGCGTTGAGCTCTGTCACCGGGCATACGGGAATGTAGAGCACGCTCGAATCGGATTGTCCCTTGTGAACTTTGTCGACGGCATGGATGGCTAAAAGGCATGTTAGTATCTATCCAAAGCACGATGTTAAAGAAGGGAGAGAAGAGGACAAGACTTACTGTCACAATGCCATGCCACAAAGGCCCCGGGCTTGATCTCGGGCACATGTGTCATGGTCCTTGAAAGCTCCAGGTGAGGATGAAGCTCATCATTAAGCTCTTGCCCGTGTCCCGGATGTGCGCCTTGAAGGTCGCTGGTCATATCAGCATCGCCAGTGAATGTCCAGTTCTTCTCGTCCAAGAAGGCATCCCCCTTCTTGGTGGTATCAAGAGGCGTAAAGAATGGCCTCAGAAGCGTGTACGCAGTTGACAGCATCAGAGGATACGTCAACAGAGTGCCTTGTTCTGGTCCTACTCGGCTCATAGAGACCCAGCCCTGCCATGCTCTAAAAGCACTACATGCTCCTAGGCCGTTGTGAAGGTCGTTGACGGCATCGATTCTGCCGGAAGCATCCCAGCCATCATACTTCTCCCATCTGCCTTCAAACACTCTGTCGTATACATGGCCACGTCCGTATCCGTCTTTTTCCCAGCGCTCAACGCTGCCGCCGTCGATGTGAGGGCCCAGTGCAAAGGCCGCGTCGCCGGGTTGACGGATGCGAAGCCTATCAGCATAGGATAGGGGTATGTCGAGGGAGATTTGGGCACTCGGCGATGACGTGTGCCAAAAGCCTGACATGAGATGCTTTTGTACTTTAAGCATAGACGGGTGTGAGCGAGCTTGGATCTGTGGCTCAGACCAGTATAGCTCATATACCTGTGGATCATGAGCTGGGAAAGCTACCGTTGACCGTTAGCCATCATGTCTACCCCCCTTCAAAACCAATACGATATATACATGTATGTGTGTGTGAGAGAGGGAAGCCTTACCTCTTGTGTTTGGGTTTTGCTTGACATATTCCTCCACGCGGGCCTTGTATTCCCTCGCTTCGCCTTCCGGGATTACGCCATGTACGACCACCACTCCCCTCTTCTTAATCTCCTCCTTGACTTTATTGTCCAGCCCAAAGTTCAGGTCAGAAAACTCTACTTGGGGAATCACGGCAGGGCCCTTTTGCGCAATAACCTCGTTTTCCCTCCGCAGCGTCCGCAGCAGCCTCGTCCAGCTCGCCGCAATCTCCTTCTCACGACCCCTGACCAGCTCCAACTTGAGCTGTCTGAAGCGATCCGGCAGCGGCGCCTGCTCCACGCCCGACAGCGAGACGAAGGAGTCCGAAATATCCCCTTGCCTCTTTGGCGCCGGCTTTGGCGTCTGCACCGTCGCGAGGCAGCGGTGCAGACGGGGCAGGACGGGAGTGGCCTTGATGAAGCTTGAGCGCAGCATCTTGAAGTTTTTCTTTTCTTTTCTTGTAATGTTTTTTTTCCACGCCACGAAAGAACTGGGATCACAACAAAGGGGTTTTCAGCACCAGGAAATGATGGAAACACACAACCTGAACCAACAAACGACCAAGACTGTCATCATACTATTTATATTGATGGGCTAGAGGTGTCGGTGTTGCTGTTTTGGGGTGGTCCGCGCCCCGCCTCAGCCACGTAAACTCTATCTCCCCCAACGCTACACGATACCAAACAGCAAACTGGATCCTTTTTTTATCTGCTATGGCCTGATCGAGATCCTAATCGAGGGCGGGAATGGCGGTGGTGCTGTCTTGGGGCGGGCTGAGACATGGTTGGATTGCGTCTAAGACGCGGAAAGATGGAGGGGGGAAAGCTTCTCAAAGGAGGCCCATCGTTTCCGCTTACAAAAAAACTTGAAGAGAAGAAAAAGAGTAACGTATTCCCCCCGTTCTAATCCAACCCGCCTAGCTAGAAAAGAATCAATCCATTAGCTTCTTGCACTACATCACCAATGCTGGAACGTTACAAAGTCATTGCCATCGCTGGCCGATCTCAAGATATCACCGAGTGTGTTCGCGACCCCCCCTTTTTTTTTCTTTCTCGTCTGCCGTACCCAGCAGCCGTGTAACGAAAAAAAAAAACAAAAAGCAGTCATCCTTTCGGCCGACACGGATTTCCAATTCAAAACATGATCACATGAGTTCTTCTGAAATGGTGCGTATACCCGAACCTATTTATTAAATTGTTTCCATTGCAGGAAGGGGGGGGAAGGACCTTTGTAAAAAATGACGAGCTGCCGACTTCTTCATGGCGTCATTTGTAAGAAAAGACAAAATCCCCGGCCTCGTGGTGTTTCTAGCATAGTCATCCGGTCACATGGACAGCGAGCTACGTGATATAGCCTAAAAGAATATGCTTCTTTGACGTTCCATTGTGTCGTTGCATGATGAGATTTTAGAAAAAGTTCGGTGCAGGCGAACAGCTGGCCGTGGCCGCTTCTAGGGAAGAATGAAACGTCTGGGGGGGGGGGGGGGGGGGGGGTGGGGGGGGGGGGGGGGGGT